>NW_025422821.1:0-237658 GCF_020497125.1 Mauremys mutica
CCTCCCTAGGAACCAATTCCAGTGATTAAACACCCTCCTAGGGTAAAAGTGTTTCCTAATATACAACCTAGACCGCCACCCACTGCAACTTGAGAACCATTGCTTCTTGTTCTGTCATCTGCCACCACAGAGAACAGCCTAGCTCCAATCCTCACGTTGGAACCCCCCTTCAGGTAGTTGAAGGCTGCGATTAAATCCCCCCTCACTCTCCTCCTCTGCAGACTAAACAATAAGCCCAGTTCCCTCTCCTCTCCTCGTAAGTCATGTGCCCCAGCCCCTGAGCATTTTCAATTACCCCCCTGTGGGACTCTCACTAATGTGTCAACATCCTTCCAGTACTAGGGGGCCCAACACTGGACTCAGTACTCCCAGAATTGCCTCACCAGTGCTGTATAGATGGGAATAATCACATCCTTTGATCTGCTGGCAATGCCCCTACTTATACAGCCCAAAATGCCGTTTAGCATTCGTTGGCAACAAGGACACATTCCTGACTCATATCCTGCTTCTTGTCCACTGTAATCCCCAGGTCCTTTTCTGCAGAACTGAAACAGATTTCTTTTTGTCCCAATCCTCCAAATTTATCAAAGTCACTCTGGACCCTATTCCCGTCCTCCAGTGACATCTACCTCACTCTCACCAGCTTATTGTCAGCTGCGAACTTGCTGAGGTGTAAAAAAAAAAAAAAAAAACAATCCATCCCATCAACCAAATCATTAATAACAATTTCAGCATTCTTTATGCTGAAAAAACCAGCCCCAGGAACGATCCCTGGGGCTCTCCGCTTAATACTCTTCGACTAGACAACGAGCCATTGATCGCTACCTGTCGAGCCCAACAATCTAGCCAGCTTATAGTCCATTCATCCAATCCAATTTTTTTTAACTTAGCTGGCATGAAATACATTGGGAGACCATATCAAAGGCTTTGCTAAAGTCAAAGATATATCATATCCACTCGTTCCTTTCCCCATATCCACAGGGCCAGTTATCTCACCATAAGAAGGCAATCAGGTTGGTTAGGCTAGCACTTGCCCTTGGTGAATCCCATGCTGACTGTTCCTAGTCACACTGCCTCTCCTCCAAGTGCTTCAGAATGGTTTTCTTGGAGGACCTGCTCCATTGCATTTTTTCCCAGGGACTTGTAGGTGAGGCATGACCGAGTCTGTAGTTCTCCATTCTTCCCTTTTTAAAAGATGGGCACTATATTTGCCTTATTGCCAATTGTCCAGGACCTCCCTTTGATCACCACGACAAAGTTTTCAAAGATAATGGGCCAAGGGCTTCTGCAATCATATCAGCCAATTCCCCTCAGCCCCCTTGGGATGCATTAGATTTGGATCCATGGACTTGTGCATGTCTAGCTTTTCTAAATAGTCCTTAAACCTGTTGTTTCACCAATTATTCACCACTTGCGGCTGCTCACCATCCCACACCATACTGTGTTTGCCCGGTGCAAGCAGTCTGGGAGCTGACCCTTGTCTTGTGAAGACTGAAGCAAAAAAAGCATTGAGTGCTTCAGCTTTTTCCAAGTCCACTGTCACTAGGTTGCCTCCCCCATTCATTAAAGGTCCCACTCTTTTCCTGACCCTTTTTGTTGTTGTTAACATACCTGTAGAAACCCTTCTTGTTACCCTTACACATCCCTTGCTAGCTGCAACCTACCCCAGCCTGTGTTTTTGGACTTCCTTGATTCGTGTCTATCCAAACACTAGGTGTCCCAGAGGGAACGAACAGAACAGGGAATCATCAAGTGATCCAGCCCCTGTTGCCCATTCCCAGCTTCTGGCAAACAGAGGCGAGGGACACCATCCCTGCCCATCCTGGCTAATAGCCATTGATGGACCTATCCTCCATGAATGTATCTAGTTCTTTTTTGAACCCTGTTATAGTCTTGGCCTTCACAACATCCTCTGGCAAGGAGTTCCACACGTTGACTGTGCATTGTGTGAAGAAATACTTCATTTTGTTTGTTTTAAACCTGCTGCCTATTAATTTCAGTTAGTGACACCTAGTTCTTTACTCCCACTGGCAGGATCAGCTCAGCCTTCTTGGGAGATGCTTAACTTGCTCCACGCCTCCTTGCAGTTTAAGCACCTCCCCGCAAGATCAAATCCTTAGGGCTTTTTTGAGACGGGACGACTACATCTGCACACAGTATTAAAGATGTGAGTGTACCATGGATTTATATAGAGGCAACATGATCTTTTCTGTCTGATTATCTCTCCCTTTTCCAGTGATTCCCAATATTATGTTCACTTTTTTTACTGCCACTGCACATTGAGCAATTGTTTTCAGAGAACTACCCACGACTCCAAGATCTCTTTCTTGAGTGGCAACAGCTAATTTAGTCCCAATCATGTTATATGTTTTAGTTGGATTATGTTTTCCAATGTGCATTACTTTGCATTTATCAATATTGACTTTCATCTTGCACTGTTGCCCAGTCACCCAGTTGAGTGAAATCCCTCTGTAACTCTTCGCAGTCTGCTTTGGACTTAAACTCTCTTGAGCAGTTTTGTATCATCTGCAAATTTTTTGCCACCTCACTGTTTACCCCTTTTTCCAGATCATTTATGAATATGTTGAATAGGACTGGGCCCAGTACAGATCCCTGGGGGACACCACTATTAACCTCTCTCCATTCTGAAAACTGACCATTTATTCCTACCCTTTGTTTCCTATTTTTTAACCAGTTACTGATCCATGAGAGAACCTTCCCTCTTATCCCATGACAACCTGCTTTGCTTAAGAGGCTTTGGTGAGGGTCAAAGGCTTTCTGAAAATCTAAGTCCACCAGATCACCCTTGTTCACATGCTTGTTGACCCCCTCAAAGAATTCTAATAGATTGGTGATGCATGTCTTCCCTTTACAAAACAAGAAGTTGACTCTTCTCCAACAAATCACGCTAATTTCTGTGACTGACAATTCTCCTGTAGTTGGCCCATAACCTCTGGCTGATTTACTGACATCCTCAAATCTTAAGTGTTTAAGTACTGTGTCAAACAGAGATGGGCTTAAGATTTAAGTGGATCATAGGCAGCGTGAGTGAGAATTTTGTCTCCAATAGATTGGGGTTCAAAAGAAATATTCACCAGGACTGTTTCCTAGAGGTATTATAAGGAGAGGAAGGCCTGTGAAAGAGAAATGGCTGTATTGTTACAAATTTAAGGTGATGATTTTCCTTGAAAAAAAGCTCCCCTCACCGACATAAGTTTCACTGACAAAAGTGTCGGTGTGGACAGTGCTATGTTGCTAGGAGACACTCTCTGAGTGACATAGCTACCGCTGCCTGTTGGGGGTGCTTTAATTTTGACGGCAGGAGATCTTTCTCTCCTGCCGGCATAGAGCGGCTACACAGGAGACCTTACAGTGGCACAGCTGAAGCGGTATAGCTGTGCCACTATAAGGTCTGTAGTGTAGACAGAGCCTAACATGAAGGAAGAATGGGGAGGCTCCTATGTGCTAGAGATAGAGAAAGAGTGATGGATACAACTTTTTCTCAGTGGCAAATAGAAAAGGGGAAAAAAGGGAAAAAAAAGTATGTGGGAGACATCCCCCCAAAAACAGTTTTAGGTTTTTGAAGGGAAAAAACTGAAACATTTCAAAAGAAACACAAATTTTCCACAAAACTCTTCAGTGTGGGGAAAAAAAGCCAATTTCCAGTAAAAAAACGTTTTCAACGGAAAATTTCCCCCCAACTCTAATTATAACCATTCATAGAATCCCATGGGATCATCTTCCTTCATGATCTTATTTGGTTAACAATGTAACTTTTAAAAATTGCTGGTTCCTTCTTTTTTCTTTTAACTTTTTTCTCCCACACAAGACTTGCCAGACTGGACCAGACACCCTGGTCCATCTCGGCCAGTAGCCTGTCTCTGACCATGGCCAGAGCCAGATGCTTCAGAGGAAGAAACCTGCAGTAGGTGTGGGATAATCTCTCGCCCCTTCCCAATAGGTCTCATCCTGATCTCTTAAGGCCTTGTCTGCACTAGGTAACTCATGTTAGCTAACGCCAGATAAAACCCTAGTGAAGCCAAAGCAGTTTGTAGTTTGCACATGAGTCAGCAGATTGAGGTAAAATCTGGGTTCCCCCATAGACCGCTAACACATACGAAAACTATAAACTGCCGTGTCTTTACTAGGGTTGTACTTCATGTTAAGAGCACATCTTTTTCTCCAGTGAAAACAAGGCCTAATAGTTATACATTGGGTTAAATCCCATAGCATGTGGTTAATATAACAGAGATTAATTTGGGGAAATTCTAGGGTCTGTTTTATCCAGGAGGTCATTTTGTCTAGGAATATCTCTTCCAAAATATGTTGTTTCTTTTATTTGGATTGTTCCTATTTCTGTTTGTTATTTATTGAGTGTCATTTGAAGATTACTCTGAAATTAACATAACATTAGGGGCTTGACTCTGATGCCGTCTGCCCCAGGCTTTTCCATGTGGACCCATGCACTGGGAGATATCTGTATTGATGGAGTTGTATGTCTTTGGAGAGCGAAAGGCTTTTATTTTTTTTTTATTCTTCAATACCAATTGGTTAAAAAAATAAGAGACATACGTGGGTTTAAGCTCTTTGGGATTTAAATAACCCCCGGCACTGCTGGAAACCACGGAAATGATTTAGACATCACAAATTCAGCAGCCACAGGATTTTGCTGCAGATTTTCAAAGGAGTCAAACGCCCAACTCCCAATGAATTTTAATGACCCTTGCCTGTCTAATTTCATTAGGTTCTTTTAATCCAAGCCTTAAATTAGAAGAGCCACAGATTTCAGATCCAGGTCCAAATGTTTTGGAACTGAGGTTGTGATTTGGGTATCTTTTTTGGGGGAGAAAGGGGGCACATGATTCAGCTATGTATGTACCTTCAATTCCCAGGGAGGCATTCTGCCATTTAGCTGTCTCAACACACCTTGGCAGGAGCTCCCAGAACAGGGGTCATTATAGGGGGCATCGGGGAATTCTGGGGCATGGCCATAGTATGTCTATGTTCTAATTACGCCGCATTGTTGCAATGGCTCAAAGGGGTTATTGCAGCAGAGGAGCAAGTTAGAGCAGTCCTCAGGGCTGCTCTAACCTTCTGTAGGCACCAAGCTAGCCTTCAGCAACCTCAGGATAGTGGAGACACATTGTCCTGTTTCTTGGTTCCTGCATTGGCCCTTTGTCTCTATTACAGTGAAGAAAGCAAAGGACTCGGCTGTAATGACTATAAAGGGGATTCTTGATGGAGGCTGCTGGGCACAGACAGACACTGCGGGTCTCTCCGGCTCCCAGCCTGTGCTGCGTAGTGTCACCACAAGGGGTCTCCCGAAACCTGACCTGGATGAAGCCGTTGTGAAAGGGGGTGCTGTGGACTACCTGCGTGGGCCTATCTCTAGGAGAAGGAGGGTGTAGACTATAGGAATGGGAGCCCATGAACACCCTTGATAATTAGTAAATAAAGTTATGTTGTGTGTGTGGATGGAGAAGAATTTATGGCACATTGAAGCTGGATCTGTCACGTCGGCTCTCCGGCTGGTGCAGATGAGAGCAGCTTGGATCTAGGCTTGAGCAGTATTTAAAATGAAACTCTCTCTAACGACAGCAGGGATGTGCATGGACGCCAAGACACACAAGCGTGCTGTGGTTGCGTAAAGTTTCCTGAATTATTTACTGACTAAGAAGTGCAGCCTGTGCCAATGCTAAATGCAAAGTCCTTCCCCCTGAGCACAAGACGACACTTCCCACTGCACCTGCTTCATTTGCGTCCTCTTGCCCTTCCTCACCTTTCGAGTAAACACCCCAGGCTGCATGTACACGCTCACCGCTCCAGCTTCTCCAGAGGGACGCGGATTTTCCAGATCTCACTCCAAAGCACGCTTCCGTGAGCATCGCAGCTCAGCCAGGACTGTCTCCAGAGGTTTATGCTGCTCTAGGCAAAGCTGAAAATGTCAGTCCCTTCCTGGCTCTGGCACTCGCACAGTAAATAAACAGACGGTTCATGCAGGGCTGCAAAACGTGAAGTGACTTGTTTGCAAAACCTGGAGCGGGGTTTGGATTTTGGATCCCCTGCTCTAGGGTTTTGTCTCAGACTCCTCACTAGTGCATCCAGCATACTGGGCTCGAGCAGAGGCAAAGCTCCCTGCTTAGATGCCTTATGTACAACGGCATCGGGAGGCAAGTCTGATACACAGGGAGCATCTGACAATGCATTAATGGAGTGTTTCTCTAGCTTTTGTATTGGTGACCCCATACACACAGCAAGTCTATGAATGCAACCCCCCTTATAAATTAAAAACACTTTTTTTGTTTTGTATTTAACACCATTAAATACAAATGCAGCCAATCAGAGCCCAGCTCAGGCTCAGATAAAAGGAGCTGCGGGGCGTTAGCAGGGCAGCTCCCAGATCGTGGCTGGGACCGGAGAGGCAGGAGGGTCTGGGCTCCTCTGTAGCCACACAAGCTCAAGTGATAGCCAGAGACAGGTTCTGGCTGCACTGGTTTAGCTGGGCTTACAGGGAGACAGGACCAAAGACCCTTTACCCTGAGCTAAGGAGCTGACAGGGGCCCGGTAGGAAGAGGCTCAGGGAAGCAGCAGCAATGAACCGACGTGGAGCAGGGCATGGCAGCGTGTACAGGTCCCTGGGCTGGAGCCCGGAGGAGCGTGTAGGCCTGGGTTCTCCTGCTGGCCTGAGGTAAAGGGACAGAACTTCTGTGCCCTTCTCGGGATTTAGCTGAGAGCCCCAACAAAGGGCTGACTTTAAAGGGCCCCAAGCTGGAGGGCAAAGAGACTGTTTGTTCATCGGGCTCTTTACTACCCTGGAAGAGTTCATTCGGATTTTGTGACTTGGCCGGAGGCCCAAGCCACTGAACACCCTCCACAGTTGGCTGGCAGCCTGCAGGCGGAGCCGGGGGGAGAAAAGGACCGTGGTGCCACACCCAGCCACTAGGAGGTGCTCACGAGGTGCGTACCCTTCATCACAGGCCATTCGGAAGCAGCATGGCAGGTCCAATTCTCCTAGAGACTTGATGGATCAGTCTCGCTGCAGGACATCTGGTAAACCTTGATGTCTAAGGCCCAGCTCCTCAAAGGTGGGATTTCAATTGAAGTTAGGAGCCTAAATACTTTGTGGGTCTGAACCACATTCTGCTTTAGCCATAAGTATCCCAAAGCAGGGGCTGCATTAGCAGCCCGGTTCCTTGTGACGTGAGAACGTGGCAGGTTTCATAACACGACTTTGCACTTCAGATTCCTTCAGATTTGACAAGAGCAGCTCGCCTCCCCAGATGGGGGAATGGGGCATAATTACCTCAGGCCAGGCCTAGTTTGCTCCTAACCCAGCTCTGGGCCTCCTGACTCAAAGAAGGGGAGTGAGGAGGCTGACTGGCAGCCAGAGACTGGAGCAAGGAGTAGGCAGAAGCCAGGGCAGGCCTTTCAGCTTCTCTAGCTGCTCGGAGAGTAGGAAGTGACAGTCCCTCGGGCGAAGTGGCCGGCCCAGCTGAATCTATATTTTTGAGTTTATTTGGACTCAAGGTAGAGCCCCAGCAGGGGACTTTTGTCTCACATCTTTGGGCGGTGCAGTGTTCTCAAGGGGCCGTCCCCGTGTTATGGATGGAGAACACCCCAGGCACAGGTGGGGAGAGGGACTGGCCTGAGTCTGTCTCGGAGCAGAACCATCTCTTCCAGTCTCGCGCTCTGCCCCCTCAACTGCTGCCACCGTTTGAGACCCAAACACGTCTCAACCTTCACTCTTTATTTCAGAGAGCCTCTAACAGGCTGCAGCAGCTGCAGCCTGAGCAGGATTCTTAATAGCACTAGCCATCCAACGAGTGTGTTCCAGACGGCATAGGTTACTCATGGAAGCCCTCTGCCCTCCACCAGGTGAATAAAAGGAGAAAAGAAATAGACCATTCTCCTTCCAATGGCTCAGAGCATGATTCCAGTGCCCCATCTTGTGACAGGCTCACGGACCCTTCTAGGGGTTTCATGCACTGTCAACAGCATCACTTGGGCTTGTGGGAAGAGACCCTAGTGTCATGAGAGGCCTCTCAGACATACAGTTTCAGTCCTATTATCCCAACGACATTGGCTCAATTCTCAGCGTGACCCATTGTTCAAGACTACAGTGTAACTTCTGGTGAGGCAGGTCGGGTCAGCTGCTGCCCACAGATGAACCAACCCATGCAAAGCACCTTATATCCTGGGACTTTATGGTAGTTTTCTAGTCCACAGAAGCACGGAGAGGTACAGGCTGTCCTCAGAAAGGACAGATCCGCATCTATTTAAGTTAGCATATTGAACTGTGTGTGCTGTCTAATTAAGAATGGCATCTTATTTATTTATGAAAGGGTTTATGCAACATGGATTGAGTTAGCTGCAGAGAGGAACAAAACAAGCTGGTCTAGAAGCAGAAGCCCTGTAGACTCATCCATTTCATCATTCACTGAGAGACTGACAGGTAATTTATGTCCAGGCAGAACGTTGGGGTGTTGCCAACGCAACTCACCTTTCATATCAAGGCTGCAACCTTAGAAACGAGGCCGAAGAAAGAAAAGGGAGGAAAAATCCTGGTAAGTTTCTGAAAACTTAAAGCTGTTGCCAGTGTCCTTTCATTGCTGGGATAATCGGAGTCTGATCTCTGCATTATTCATCAAAGCGGTTGTGGAGAGAGAGAGAGAGCAGGGAGTCTTAGCTGTCCAAGATACAATAGGCATCACTCAGTTCAGATATCAAGTGTCTCATCTACGCTGGGCTGGAGCAGATGAGGTGGCAACTGGTGAATTGCAGGGTGGCAGTTAGTCTGAACTTTCTCTTGGGCACCTTGTCTAGATGTAATCAAAAGGACAGGATTAGTGCTTCTTCAAAGGACAACTCCAAAGTCATGGACAAGAGTAGCCACTGCAGAAGGAAAATGCCAATGCTTAGTAATAACAATTATCCCCTAGAAAGCTGCCAGTTTGACAGCCTTTTGATTATTATGGTTTGTGATATGTAGCGCGATAGCGCCTGAGACCATAATGCGGGTGCAGGCCCAATGGCGCAAGGCACTGTACAATCACAGAACAAAGAGATGCTCCCTTTCCCAAATAACTTACAATCTAAGTAAAAGATGGGAGCTCGAGAAAACAATGAGATCACGTGGGCCAGCCTGGTGGACTGTGGTTTCGGCTCACCAGGAGACTAAACACTGTTCAATTTTTTGTAGGTCTGGTGGCAGCGTGGGGGGATGCTTAGGCAATCTGACTTCGCTGAGGAATTCACAGTATAGGCAAGGAGCTGAGGAGCCCGGAAATAACTCTGGTCAGGAGGGAGAGAGAGCCTGAGAGAGGGTGCTCATGGTGGACCACAAGGGGGAGAGAACAGCGCCATTGCCCTAGATTCTGACAACAGGCAGCATGGAAGAGGAGAGTTTTCACACGGGATTTGAACGTCTGATGATGCTGCAGAATAGCAACAAGAGGAGGCAGCTACCATTTGAATACTGTGATATTCAAAGCTGTCCCAGTAAAAGTCCTGTCTCATTCTTACATTGTGTTTAGTTTAGGGCTGTTGAGTAATCAGTTAACTCATGCGATTAACTCCAAAAATTCATTAAGATTAAAAAAATTAATCGTGATTCATCACAGTTTTAATTGCACTATTAACCAATAGAATACCTATTGCAATGTAGTCAATATTTTTGGATGTTTTTCTACATTTTCAGATACATTGATTTCAATTACCACACAGAATATAAAGTGTACAGTGCTCACTTTATATTACTTTTGATTACAAATAGTTGCACTGTAAAAATGACAAACAAAAGAAATAGTATTTTTTCAATTCGCCTCATACAAGTACTGTAGTGCAATCTCTTTATCATGAAAGTGGAACTTACAAATGTAGATTTTTTTTTTGTTACATCACTGCACTCATTAACAAAACAATGTAAAACTTTAAATCCACTCAGTCCTACTTCTTGTGCAGCCAATTGCTAAGAGAAACCAGTTTGTTTACATTTACAGGAGATAAAGCTGCCTGCTTCTTATTCACAATGTTACCTGAAAGTGAGAATAGTCATTCACATGGACTTTTGTAGCCGGCATTGCTTCGGCCACCATTCCAGAGGACATGCTTCCATGCTGATGATGCTTGTTTAAAAAAAAGGTGTTAAACTCCTCAGAGGAGAATTGTATGTCTCCTGATCCATGGTTTTACCTACATTCTGCCCTATATTTTGTGTTATGGGTAGTCTCGGATGACGACCTGGCATATGTTGTTCAATTTAAGAACACTTTCAGTGCAGATTTGACAAAACACAAAGAAGGTTCCAATATCAGATTTCTAAAGATAGCTACAGCACTCGACCCAAGGTTTAAGAATCTGAAGTGTCTTCCAAAATCTGAGAGGCATGAGGTGTGGCGCATGCTTTTAGAAGTCTTAAAAGAGCAACACTCTGATGTGGAAACTACAGAACCCGAACCACCAAAAAAGTAAATCAACCGTCTGCTGGTGGCATCTGACTCAGATGATGAAAATGAACATGAGTCGATCTGCACTGCTTTGGATCATTATTGAGCAGAATCCATCATCAGCATGGACGCATGTCCTCTGGAATGGTGGTTGAAGCATGAAGGGACGTATGAATCTTTAGTGTATCTGGCACGTAAATATCTTACAATGCCCACTAAAACAATGCCATGCAAATGCCTGTTCTAACTTTCAGATGATATTGTAAACAAGGAGCGGGCAGCATTATCTCCTGCAAATGTAAAAAAAAAACCCCTTGTTTGTCTGAGCGATTGGCTGAAGAAGAAGTAGGACTGAGTGGACTTGTCGGCTCCAAAGTTTTACATTGTTTTATGTTTGAATGCAGGGTTTTTTGTACGCAATTCTACATTTGTAAGTTCAACTCTCATGATAAAGAGGTTGCACTACAGTACTTGTATTAGGTGAATTGAAAAATATTATTTCTTTTGTTTTTTACAGTGCAAATATTTGTAATAAGAATAAATATAAAGTGAGCACTGTACATGTTGTATTCTGTGTTGTAATTGAAATCAATATATTTGAAAATGTAGAAAACATCCAAAAATATTTAATAAATGGTATTCTATTATTGCTTAACAGCTCAATTAATCGTGATAAAATTTTTAAATTGTGTAATTAATTTTTTAATCGCTTGACGGCCCTACTTTAGTTAATTCGTGTTAAATTGGCCATTAAAAAAGTATAGCTTACCATTACCTTTCCCCATCTTTGAAACACCCAGCTTTTTCCTTGTAGCTGGCACTAGAACAAGGGGCTGGGGGTGTAGCAACACCCCCTGGCTTGAAGTAATAATAGCAACCAAATGCATGACTTCCACCATAGAGAAGGTTACAGTTTTGTTCAGTGGCTTTCAGTTCCCCCTTATAAACATTGTTCCAGCACCCCTGGCTCAGGCAAGCGATGTGGATTGTGTTCTCATCTCTGCTTTAATAGTGAGGGCATGGCTCCTCTTTGCCTCAGTTTCCTCATCTGTAAAACTGGGGACGTTGATACTTGCCCACCTCTTGGCAAGATCTGGAATGAAAAGAGCTTACCAGAGGTGGTGCTCAGCCCTTCTATAGTGACTGGGATACAACTGGAGACGTAGGGGTCTGTTGATGATTTGGAATGGAAAGAGACGGTTTGTTTTGCTGAGGCAGCAGGCTCATGTTTTTTTCTTAGCTCCAGAGGTCCTGGGTTTGATCCCTATTTCTGATGGCTCCACTGAGGGTGACACATTACACATTTATGTGTGGCGGTTTCTAAACTATAATTGCTATTATTTTGCTCTCCCTCTGAGCTTTGTATGACTTCAATAACTGTATGAAGGCACCTGGCATTACAGACAGAAGGGGGTGAAGAGCGAGCCCTATTAACATTGAAAGACTCTTTAAAGCATTTCTAAAAGTTTCCCTGCGATGTATGTGATATCTACAGAATACACCATGGCATGGTAGAGAGGTGTAATTGGGATGGACTGTTTACCATATTGCCATCTGGTGGACTCTGCAGTTACCCAGCGGGAAGTAGGCTAGAGAGCGACACGGAGACAGAGTTTAAGAATTCAGAGCTAGACAATGAATTTGGACTCATCCATTAAATTGTTGGTATCACAGTTAAATAAAACGCCTTTCACCTGATTCGTCAAGAAAGCTGTAACCTGCACAGCTCACACATGCCTCCAGCACTGCCAGCCCAAACTCAGGATGACAAAGCCTTATACCACATCCCACCATTGTGTATCCTGCATATTAGAGAGGGCTGTATTCTGCTCTCAGGCGGTGTACCCGTCTACCTTCAGAATGACCCCACTGAAATCAACAGTTCTCCCAGCTTCACAAAGTGGAGCAGAGAATAGAAATGAGAACGAAGCCCTCAGTTTATCTTAGCCCTAGACTCACCCTCTCCAGCTGCGGCCGAGTGCTCTGCTTGAATAACGCAGCTATTTTTGCACATTTCTACAATGATAGCGCTGAGAATCACGTCAAGCAGCTTTGAGACTCAGGCAGCCACGGTCAAACTGTGCTCTGTGGTCCTTAGTTACTGGCGCTGCTGTTACGAACACACTACAAAAGAACAGGGAAGAGTCTGGGTGTGAGGGAGTGAAAGGGAGATGGAGAGCAGGAGGGAGTGATGAACTATTAAGAAAAGGGAAACCAGCGAGGATAAGAGCATTAGTTTCTGCCTGTGCCCATGACTTTAAGGCATGAAAAACAGAGGGCCAGATTCTTCATCGCCACGTGCCTTGTGTGGCCATTTACACCAGGGCAAAATGGGTGTAAAGTGATACCAGATCAGAAGGTGGCACTACAAAGACAAGACACCAGCTCACTTTGTGCAGGTGGAAACGACGCCCCAAGGTGCAGGACAACAGAGAAGAGGCCCCAGAAATTGAAATGCAGCCATTTTGATTCGCTGCAGGAAATGCCACTAGATCCTGCAAACACGTCTGCATGTGAGTAACTTTATACAAAGGCGGAGCCCAGGATTGGGGCTATAAATGGCTTTCCACAGAGTGACTTTACTCTACTGTACAGTAACAACAAATACGAACCGCAAAGGAAAGAGCTATATTTCTGTATTGCCAGCCCTCTGCTCTCAGCATCTCTTCTATCACAGGAGTTCACTCCTGGAATAAACAGGCACCGCTCCAGAGCTGTCTGGGGAGTAGCGCCCACTTACACCAGGTCTGAATTTGGCCGGGGGAGTTTGACTCCAGCCCCATCTGGTCTCTTATATAACCACAAAATCCTTATGCCGTCGATGTGGCTTAAATGGGACACTGTTGGGATAAAAACAGTGGGTGGATTCCTATTGATGCTGCGGCTCCTTCCCGCTCCTCAGGTGGTGTGAAGGGCCCTTGAAGTGGTGGGCTGCTGGAGAAGAGTGGCCGAGTCCCAGTGGCTGGTCATTACAAATCATCCTTCCTGTCCTAATTTTGTTTTCCCCTGTTTAACGTTTCCCTTGGCCTGTATTTTACACCAGTGTATCGTTAGCCACCTGGTGCAGTGGAACTGAGGTGTGGGAGCCAGGGATGTCTGAGTTGTAGATCTGGCCTTGACACTGAAAGTCACATCACCTCTGCCTCTCCAGTCTCTACACAATGGAGAGAGTACGCCGGGGCTCATCTCATAGGAGGGCTGGGTGGATTAAATAAGATTTGTGCAGAACTTTCAGGATGCAAAGTGCTAATTATCCTTCACAGCGCCTGGGTGAGGTGGGTGAGGGCCTGGAAACTGAGGCACAGACCAGGGATGTGATTTGTCCAAGGGGTAGAGAGAGTGAAATTCATCCCTGCAGGGGGCTAGCATGAGGCTTGAATATCCCACTTAAATCCCACCACAAACAGAGCTTAAGCATGGTCTAAACGGGACAGGAGGCTTGTACTGACCCTCTGAAAAGGGGTGAGTTTTACCCCAACCGGTACAAAGAATGGTCTAGGTGACTGCAATAGGATTTGTGAGATCTAGGTTCAATTCCCAGCTTCCTCTGGGACCTAAACATAAGTGATCTCTCTCCTGCCATCCATCTCCACCCTCCGACAAACAGAGGCTAGGGACACCATTCCCTACCCATCCTGGCTGATAGCCATTAATGGTCCTAACCTCCATGAATTTATCTAGTTCTCTTTTAAACCCTGTTATAGTCCTAGCCTTCACAACCTCCTCAGGCAAGGAGTTCCACAGGTTGACTGTGCGCTGCGTGAAGAAGAACTTCCTTTTATTATATTATATTATATTATATTATATTATATTATATTATATTATGGAAACAAGTAAATAACATTTCCTTATTCACTTTCTCCACACCAGTCATGATTTTATATACCTCTATCATATCCTCCTTAGTCTCCTCTTTTCGAAGCTGAAAAGTCCTAGCCTCTTTAATCTCTCCTCCTATGGGACCTGTTCCAAACCCCTAATCATTTTAGATTGTGGGGAAGTCACTGTATTTATCCTGTGCCTTAGTTTCCCAGCTGTAATACAATGTGGATACAACTTCAGTATCTCACAGGGGTGTGCTGAGCATAACAATCCATTAATGTCAGCGAGGTGCTGAGAGATGATGGTGAGGAATGCCAGATAGAGCAGCGAGTTAAATGGAGGAGTTCTCATTACCATTTTGCTGCCCTAACCCTACACTCCTCAATTATAATTAAACACTTACTGGACCCCATTCACAGTTAATTGCTGCCAGTTAGAGCCGGCTGAAAAATTTTAGCTGGAATAATAAAATAGTTTAGTCGCAATTGTAACGTTTCACAGGAATGCGTCAATTTCTATGAAATTTCCAACTTGGGGGAAAAGTAGCGATGAATTGTTTTGACGTTGTCATTTCATTTTGAGAGTTGAAATGTTTGGTTTTGCCTTTGTTTTGATTCATGTAGTTAAGGCTTTTATATTATAATAAAATAGTAATTTTAATATCACATTGTACATAGATTTAATATGAGAGATAATCAGTTTAACATTATACAAAATGAAACATTTTGATGGTTCCAAATCTTTTTTTTTTTTTTTAATTTTCATGCCCTGAGAAATTTCAAAATTTTGGCATTTCTCACTGCTTGGGAAATTTCAAACTGTCAGAGTTTCCTGTGGAATCCAAACTCTGTCTTCCACCAGCTCTGCTAGTGATAAATAATAATAATCCTATATAGCACTTTTCATGAGTGACTCTCTAAGCATTTCACAATGGAAGGCAGTATCACTACTCCCATTTTACAGATGGGAAAACTGAGGGACAGAGCATGTCAGGAAATCTTCTCAGGCCTAGTCCAGTGCTCTATCCATTAGGAAACACTACCTCCTCACTATTTAGGCCAGTGGAGTTTGCATTTGAAGTGAGGGCTGAACATAGCCCATTGTTTTCTCATGACATGGGATTTTTCTGATGCCTCATCGTGAAGTATTATGGTGAATTATTTTACAATGCCATGTCGCACTGAAGTGAAACAGATTCTTGTCCCATTGACCTTAATGGGATTTTGTGTTGTCAGAATAACAGGCAGGGTTATTGCTTTATTATATTATGCAGGTAGAGCAAGAATGGGAACAAAACAATTGCTGATCCAACATATAAGATTATAATATTGTTCTGCAAGCAGTTTGGGCAATCGACCTGTGGGAACGTGCGTGACATAAAGACAAATGCTCAGGCTGAATCTGAAATAGGAAGAAGTAATTTTATGACCATTAATAACCTATGATGATGGATAAGCCCAGGCTGTGATAAGGGCAATGAAACCTCATGCTTCAGGGCATCAGAACACTCGCAAGGAGATGGGAATGAATTCGTTCCCTTCCATTGAACAATTGGCTAAGCACATTATGAGTTCTTCTGCCTTTTCTCTGAAGTCTCGAGTGTTGGCCATTTCTGGAGGAAGGATGCTGCGACCCAATGGACAGATGGTTGGGTCCAGCCTGCAATATTATTACCTGCTACAATGTCTTTCACTAGGCAAAGTCCCATTAAAATAAATGGGATGCTTGCCCCATTAATCTCAGTGGTTCTTGGGCACAAAGAGTGCATCTTCCTATGAGGAAAGAGGACAGGTCTTTCCAGAGGATTGCCCCATAAAATTCATACCGCCATTAGCATCGTGGGCCGGATTGGTGTGTGACTTCTTTGACTTTAACGTCGTTGCACCAGCGATGAATTTGGCTCCTCGAGCACCTGCAAGGACAAGTCCTCACCTGAAGGCCCCATCAAGTTACAAGTTGTACCTAACTGACAGCCTAAGTCCACTTAACCCCTCATGTTTAAGTGGTGCATATGCCTTGTGCTGGCAGTAAATTCCACCTAGGAACTCAAGGGTTATGTGCCGGTCTGGCAGGGGCCCTACTGGTACAGGGAGAGGAAGAACTAGCAACGGGGTTGGTGACATCGTCGGAAGGGCTGGGTGGCAATGAGACAGTCCTGACAAGTGATGGTCCTCGTGGCACCTACGCCCTCAGCCAGGCTGCTGTCAATTTTGCTGGCTTGGGCGCCCGATGAATCCTGCCGGCAGCCAAATTCTGCAGCAATTAATGGAAAGTGGGACAAACCCCCTTAGAATGGGGTGCTGGAAGAGCCCTTGAGACCAGGAGGCTCCCTGTTTCAGGAACACGCTGTCACCCATAGGTGCCAACTTTTCCTGATGCCAGTGGGTGCTCGACCCGCCCCCGGCCCCGCCCTGACTCCACCCCTGCCCCACCTCCTCCCAGCTCTGCCCCGCCTCTTTCCCGAGCATGCCACCTTCTCCCTCCTCCCGCCTCCATCCCAGCACTTGCCGCCGCGAAACAGCTGTACTGCAGCAGCAGCACTGAGAGCGAGGGGAAGAAGAGGAGAAGGCGCGCTCAGGGGAGGAGGTGGAGGTGGAGGTGAGCTGGGGCGGGGGGGCGGGGAGTTTGGCTGCCGGTGGGTGCAGAGCACTCACCGATTTTTCCCAGCGGGTGCTCCAGCCCCAGAGCACCCACGGAGTCGGCGCCTATGCTGTCACCCCTACTTTGCAGCCAGGCTTGGTCAACACTGAAGTGGGTGGCTGACCCACTCTTAGCCAGCCTGTGGAGGTCAATGTTGAGCACCCAGGGCACCCCCCGCTTTAGGGGTGGTACCTGTTGCCTCTGCATCCCTCCCAGCCCTGGGCCTCCTTCCGAATAAACCACGTTTATGGCAAAGTTCAGCCCGTTTAAATATTAAATAGGAAACCCATAGAAATTAATGGTGCTGTTTTAAAATCTTCCGTTAAAGCCGGCCCTATTGGCACTGACAAATTGTCTCATTAGGGGACATGAATTTCTTGTCATTTATCTGAGTGAGTGAAGGTAAATGTATGGCTCCCGTTCCCCAGGGCACGTTGGCACCGAGCAGCCGGGTCACAGGGAGGCCGTCTAGACCCCTGAGAGCGCAATTAAGGATCCGACTGGGTAGACGAGCAGGCTGCAGCTGGGCTGAAATTCACTCCTGTGCTGAGGGCCGGCACCAGGACAAGGTGCCTCTTAAATGGTGCCTGTTGGGCCCCAGACAGGTTGAGTCTCACCCTCACTGAAGACTGTGTGGTGCCTACGTAACCACCTGGCCAGTGGGTATGTTCTGGGTTCCCTTCTGTGACAATCAATAGACGCTCTACGTGGTTAGCTCACGCTTTTAGCTCTTCCATCCCTGTTCTCAAAAGCACTTGAGGTTGGTCTAAATCTGCTCCCAGTAAAGCCAATTGCAAAACTCTCACTGATTTCAACAGGAGCAGAGTCTGGCCAATGCTGAGAGGTGTTATTAGGCTCAGCCCGCATTACGGACAGAAATGGTCAAAGCGTTGTATGCAGATAATATGCTGGGTGAATGTGTCCTTGGCAAATCATTCCTGGTTCCTGTCAACACACTCGTCGCTTGGAAGCTTTAGCTGAATATTTTGGATGAACAATTCTCAGCCTGTCTGTGAGCTCTTTGTGGGTAGGGAGCATCTTTTTTTCTCCTGTGTTCGTACAGCACCTAGCACTGGGGGGCCTGGCTCATAACTGGGGTTCCTAAGCAACCACAATACAACTAGGTTAATAATCATAATAAATGTGCTGGTGGCAAATGGTTCATTTTCTGCTCCTATTCTGGATGTTGTGACTGGTCACCTGAGGCACAGGATATATCTTTCGTTACTTTTTGGGTCACCGATTGGCTGAATTAAACTTTTTAAATGAATGGTGAATTCCAGGCTTCCCCTGCCAGGGTTCAGATAATTAATCCTTTGTGCTGAAGTTTGCGGCATAATTCCAGGGCTGGAGACTGTTTAGCGTCAGAGAGTTGAAGGCCAGGAGCTCCTGCCAGATGATCTAGCCTGGCCACCTGTGTATCACAGGCCAGCACCCCAGCATCTGCATACTAAACCCAACAATGGGCCTTACACCAAAGTATTACAGCCCTCTTGTATGCCCCAGAGAGAACAGGCGGGGCTGAGATGCACCAATGTCCAGGCTCTTACAACGGAATGGAATTAATACCAAGGTAAGTGCGTAGGGTGTTGCACGAATGCTGATGGTGGAAGTTCCGGCTGTGCGGGTTGGTTTTGATGGGGCACCCAGGTCACATGGCATTGCTTCTCTTTCCGAGCCCAGCTTTTGGAATCAAGCATTTGTGATTCGGAATTCACCATTTGCTTTCTGCTGCTGTTCTTTCGTTAGTCTGGGATCTCCAAAGGACCATGCCCATCCACCCACCCCACCCCCTGAATTAGGGGGCCTGATTCCCTAGACTCTTTTGAAAATCCCAGCCTCAATATTTGTATTCCAGAACCCACGCGGGGCCCCAAGCAAGCTCAGGCCTCACGTGTGCCAGGAGCTGTTCAGAGAGACAGTCCCTGCTCAAAAGAGTTTAGCATCTAAGGGATTCTCTGAGTCTCCCCTGCCTTAGAGCTTGTGTGGTCCCTGACATCTGTGTGCAAAGTGAGTGTAATGGCGGAATGGTGGTGGAAGGTCAGACCTGGGGGAATCATCTGCAGGGAGTGAAGCCGGGGCCTCTGCATCTAAAAGTAGGTGCTTCCCACTGCTCTTTCCACCTAGTGTGTACAAGCGCAAAGGATGGCCCAATGGGCAGAGCAGTGGCGGTTCAGGCCCATCGTATTTTGATGCCATCCCTGCTGGACGCTCACATCGTGTATTTTTCTGCATTTCCTATCCTGTGGCTGCTGGGACTAAATTTAAATTGTGCTGATTTGCAAGCGCCCCTTGGGCTGCAGTGCTTCAGAGCACACTGGAATCTGGCCTGGGATCTATGCCATGGGGTGCCCCAAATAAATTCCCTCCAGGGCTTAAGCGTTCATCAAGGCCCGTATCATTGGTTGTTGCAAACTGTCTCTCTGCTCTGTCAGGTGAAGACGACGGGTTGGGGTTTTCTTTCCCTTTGCTGGTGGGGCACTTTTCCTGGCAAACACAGCACATTTTGAGCTATCTCTGACAGAGTGCAATGAATTATGTATGTTGGGAATATTTTGTTTACATCCCTGATAAACAGCTGGAGTCCTTGATGGGCTTCCCACAGCACAAAACTCATTTACCTGGCCCGTAAACTCCCAAATCAGCAAGCCCAGGCTGTGCTGGGCCCACTGCCTTGCTTAGGTAGGCAGCTGATGTTCTCCAGTTCTGTAGTGGCCTTGTGGCAAAGTTGTCTATAAACTAGAGTCAGAGTTTTCACCTGCGTGTGGCGAGCCAGGCACAGGGGCCAGATGCACATAGTCGCAGAGGCAGGGGCCTTAACCTCTCTGCACCGGCATTCGTCCTGCCCCTCGGCGGGCACATCCATCACCTGGAGAATATTGCTGAACAGCCGTGTTGGTTTGTGACGTGCTAGGTGCGTCCTAAGTTTGGGGCATAGCACAAACTTGGTAGAGGGAGGAGTCCTAGCTACTCCAGGGGATGAAATGGTCCTGTCCCCGCAATTTCGGTAGCCTCGCCTGGCCACTTGCAGGGCTCTGCATTAGGGCTCCCTCCGGACATGCCCCCTCTCATCCCCTCAACACGCCCCCATGGTTCTCCTACCCTCTGACAGTGCAGGGGAGATTCCCCCACTGCTGCCTGGGGCGCGTGTGTGTGTGTGTGTGTGTGTGTGTGTGTGTGTGTGCAGCTGTCAGAGGAAGGTGTAAGAACACCAGAGTGGTAGCTGTGGGATAATCTGCCCCTCGTGCAGGTATCATCCTGGGCTCTAAGCGTACGTTTACACTGCAGTGAGCTGCCCGAGGCTGGCCCGGGCCAGCTGACTTGGGCTCACGGGGCTTGGCCTAAGGGGCTGTTTAAATGCAGTGTAGTTGTTCGGGCTCAGGCTGGAGCCTGGGGTCTAGGATCCTGCAAGGTGGGAGGTCCTAGTGCTTGGGCTGCAGCCCGAGCCCAAACGTCTACACTGCAATTAAATAGCTCCTTAGCTGGAGCCCCATGAGCCCAACTGTCCTCTAGACACAGGCCTCGTCTACACTACTGCACTGTAGCGCGTCTGGGGAAGACGGGCTGTGCTGACAGGGGAGCACTCTCCTGTTGCCATAATTACTCCACCTCAACGAGAGGCGGGAGAGCGTCTCCTGCTAACATAGTGCAGTGCGGACAGCGCATTAAGTCAATGTAACTTGCGTCGCTTGGGGTGTGTGTGGATTTTTCACACCCTTGAGTGACGTAACTTACATCGATGTCAGCGGTAGCGTAGACAAACCCATAGTCAGAGATCAGCTTAAGCCTTGAAGCCTGAGGTTTACTAACCGTTCCAGCCCTTTGGTCATCATTATCCCTCGCTGAAACTGTCCAGCATCAGCCCCTTGTGTATCTATGAAAGCCGGGATGGCACTGTTCATTCCCATTCATGCACAGTAGGGGAGTGAGCAGGAGGGTGCAGAGAGGAGTCAGTGATTTGATGTTGGCAGGCAGCTAGGATGGGAGCAGGAGGGCTGGTGGCAAGAGTCCTGCAGGGCTAGCAAGAAATGCTAAGACTCCCCTGAGTACATGGGGTCAGCTCTCCACTGAGTATGCAGGCCCGCAGCTTTTAAAGCCCTTAGCACCACAAGTGAAATGGATCTCAGAGCATCAACCTCAAAAGGCTAAAGAGCCGAGCTGACCCTGGAGAGATCAGCGACTTGTGGATCTCAAAGCACGCTCCTCTTTGACGTTTCCCTGCTGAGATAGCAACCTGCAGGTTGAAGGGCACCAAGGTATTTTTGGACTTGATGCACACGCTGTTGAGCTGTCCTCTTTGGCTAAATGCGTCGCTGTTATGCAGAGCAATACATTTGCAATTTAAGGGAGACTTTGAAATCTGTAGCAGCTGTGGCTTAGCAATGACTGCTCAGCATGTGGAACTGGTGAAATCTTCCCCTAAGGTGGACTGAGAGATGCAAGTGCTGATTTGTCTGATTTCAAAGACACTTTTCACAGCCTTGCACAGCTACCAGCATCCACAAGATGTAATTTCCCCCCGACAGATTTGCTAATCAAATATCCAGCCACCCAAATGACAGCAAAAGCCTCACTGCTGGACAATTGAGGCAGCCGAATGTAACGCAGAGGTGGTCCAACCTACGTCACCTAGGCACAACATTAACTTTGTTCCCTTGGAGATTTATGCGCTGGGACCCTCCCAAACTGAAGGCAGAAAATATCCATGGCTCTCCATCCGGTGCAGAGGTACTCTGAGCATGCTGCCTCCATGCCCAAGCACAGGGAGGTAACTTGGAGTACACCAATTTGCAACTGGCATGTGTTCCAATGAGACAATAATTATTTGGTGTACTGTAAATTAGAGCAGCCCCTATGCTGCTCAAATTTAAGCCAATGAGGTGGAGTAACTTGCTCACTGATGCTCTCTCCAACTCCAGTGCCCAGCAGAGCTCCATGCAGGAGAGAATCCAGGCCAGTTCTTAATCTGGCTCTTGCTGGGTCCACCCTTAGGGAATGTCTTAACTGCCGAGTTAGCCCAGGTGAGCAGCACCTGAATCTGAGCACCCAGGTTAGCTTAGCCTGGATATGAGCAGCCACACAGCAAAGCCCTGCCTGTGTGACTGAGACCCCACTGGTGCTCCGCTCTGCCATGGGTGTTTCTAGGGCTTCTGGGAGCACATCCCATGGTTCTGCAATAAGTTGAGCTGCTCTATGATTATTTCCCGATGAATTGTCCTTGTGGGCACACAGGGAATTGTGGGAAGCCACTGGAGGACTATCAGCACCTATTAGCGTGTGTCCTTGGGTTACCAGCCCGAGTGAAAGCAGCACCTGGGCTCTAGCTCACCCCCATCCGGAACAGCTGTCCCTGGCTGATAGCGCCACTACATTCCGGTGAAAGGGTTTTGTGTGTGGACAGAAGGAGGGTTTGGGCCAAACCCAAGGAGGGGCCCAAGTTAACTCTGCAGTGAAGACATAACCTGAGTCCAACCCACTGGGGCTAGGGCCCTTGTGTGGAATACTCTGCTCTGGAAGAAGGAGCTAAAATACAGCCAATCACACAAAAACCCCTTTTCAATATTCTCGTTTATGTTGTGGGAGTTGCCTAGTCGTGGGGCTGCCATCCCTGTCGAACGATCACACATTTATTCAGCTGTTGGGAACCACGGGGCCAAGAATGGCTTGATATTGCACTGACACTATCGTGCAAGGCCCTTCACATGGGAAGAACAAAAAGACGGGCCCTGCTGCCCACCTTGGTGTGAATTTAGCCCACATGTGGTGATCTTGTAGCACACTGGTATAAAGCTCTCATGGGATAAGAGGGAAGGTTCTCTCAGGGACTGGTAACTGGTTAAAAGATAGGAAACAAAGGATAGGAATAAATGGTCAGTTTTCAGAATGGAGAGAGGTAAAGAGCGGTGTCCCCCAGGGGTCTGTACTGGGCCCAGTCCTATTCAACACATTCATAAACGATCTGGGAAAAGGGGTAACCAGTGAGGTGGCAAAATTTGCAGGTGTTGCAAAACTGTTCAAGAGAGTTAAGTCCAAAGCAGACTGTGAAGAGCTACAGAGGGATCTCACCAAACTGGGTGACTGGGCAACAAAATAGCAGATGAGATTCAATGTTGATAAATGCAAAGTAATGCACACTGGAAAACATAACCCCAACTATACACACAAAAGGATGGGGTCTAAATTAGCTGTTACCACTCAAGAAGGAGATCTTGGAGTCATCATGTCTCTGAAAACATTCACTCAATGTGCAGCGGCAGTCCAAAAAGTGAACAGAATGTTGGGAATCATTAGGAAAGGGATAGATAATAAGACAGAAGATATCATATTGCCTCTATATAAATCCATGGTACGCCCACACCTTGAATACTGTGTGCAGATGTGGTCGCCCCATCTCAAAAAAGATATATTGGAATAGGATAAGGTACAAAAAATGGGCAACAAAAATGATTAGGGGTATGGAACAGCTTCCATATGAGGAGAGATTAATAAGACTGGGACTTTTTGGCTTGGAAAAGAGATGACTAAGGCAGGAATGATAGAGGTCTATAAAATCATGACTGGTGTGGAGAAAGTAAACAAGGAAGTGTTATTTACTCCTCATAACACAAGATCTAGGGGTCACCAAATGACATTAATAGGCAGCAGGTTTAAAACAAACAAAAGGAAGTACTTTTTCCATACAACACACAGCCAACCTGTGGAACTCCTTGCCAGAGGATGTTGTGAAGGCCAAGACTATAACAGGGTTCAAAAAAGAACTAGATAAATTCATGGAAGATAGGTCCATCAATGGCTATTAGTCAAGATGGGCAGGGATGGTGTCCCTAGCCTCTGTTTGCCAGAGGCTGGGAATCAGCGACAGGATGGATCACTTGATGATTGCCTATTCTGTTCATTCCCTCAGGGGCACCTGGCATTGGCTGCTGTCGGAAGACAGGATACTGGGCTAGATGGACCTTTGGTCAAACTCTTGGAGAACACCTACTAATGGTCTGACCCAGTATGGCTGTTCTTATGACACCCATTAGACAGAGTTTTTGGAGAGAGCTGACAGGTGTGTTCACACAGCATGGAACGACTTGAGAGGAACTGTTGTGTAGCACACTGGCTGACACAATTCCTTTATGAAGGAATAAAGACAAGTGCAAAGTACTTCACTTAGGAAGGAAAAACCAAATGCACAACTACAAAACAGGGAATAACTGGCTAGATCAGGGGTAAGCAACCTATGGCACGAGTGCCGAAGGCGGCACGCGAGCTGATTTTCAGTGGCACTCACACTGCCCGGGTCCTGGCCACCGGTCCGGGGAGATCTGCATTTTAATTTAATTTTAAATGACGCTTCTTAAGCATTTTAAAAACCTTATTTACTTTACATACAACAATAGTTTAGTTATATATTAAAGACTTATAGAAAGAGACCTCCTAAAAATGTTAAAATGTATTACTGGCATGCGAAACCTTAAATTAGAGTGAATGAATGATGATTCGGCACAGCACTTCTGAAAGGTTGCCGACCCCTGGGCTAGATGGTTGCACAGCTGAAAAGGATCTGGGGGTTATCGTGGATCACAAATTGAATATGAGTCAATAATGTGATCCTGTTGTGAAAAAAGCTAATATTTGGGGGTGTATTAACAAGGATGTCGTATGTAACACACAGAAGGTAATTGTCCCACTCCACTCGGCACTGGTGAGGCCTCAGCTGGGGCATTGTGCCCAGTTCTGGGCACTATCCTTCAGGAAAGATGTGGACAAATTGGAGAGTCCAGAAGACAGCAACAAAAATGATAAAAGGTTTAGAAAAGACGACCTATAGGCTATGAGGAAGGGTTAAAAGAAACGGGCATGTTTAATCTTGAGACATGAAGACTGAGGAGGACTTGATAACAGTCTTCAAATATGTTAAGGGCTGTTATAAAGAGGACAATGATCAATTGTTCTCCATGTGCACTCAAGATAGGACAAGAAGTAATGGGCTTAATCTGCAGCAAGGAAGATTTAGGCTAGATATTACTAGGAAAAGCTTTTGATCGATTAAGGTAGTCAAGCTCTGAAACAAGCTTCCAAGTGTGGCTGTGGACTCCCCATCATTGGCAGTTTTAAATAACAGATTGGACAAACCCCTGTCAGGGCTGGTCTCCGTTCACTTGGTCCTTCCTCAGCATAGGGGGCTGGACTTGGTGAGTTCTTGAGGGCCCTGAATTTCGATCAATCTATGCGTCATGATTTTAATGCTGTGGTGGTTCTGTTGTAATATTAATTGTGTGTTAGCGTGCCTAGAGCCTCATGTGGGCATCTTTTTATTATTACTATTTCTCTTGAAATGAATCAATAACTAAACAAGAACTGTAACATGTATATCCAGTCCTACGGGCCATCTGCGATTCAGAGCCTGCTCTGTATCCAAAACTGGTATCGAACCCATTTTGGAAGCTTGATTTTCAAAGCGCCTCAGATGTCCCTTCTCCGAAGTCTGTAAATTTGGCCCTTATCTGTCTATCAGTTTCATAAAGCAACAGCTGATTTCATAATGTTTCACTGCAGGTTTCTTCTTCCTCCCCTTCTTCGTAACGGGCGATACCTGTACGCATGGCAGTTCAGTGCCACGGGCTAGTGTGGTCATGGTGGAGTGAGAAGTGTCTTATACTCAGCATTTGGGATATTTACATCTCATGGCTCCTTTATGTTCAGAGAAGGGGAAAAATGGAAAATAGGCAAATGAAACAAAACAAAGCCATAGTTTTAAGAAGGTGCCTGACTCACCTGTGCTGTTATATTCTTGGCTTTCATTTATACCAGTAGTGTATCAAAGAAAACAAACCCAGATTCTAATGGCTATAGTAAAGGAACAGCCCTTTAGTCTGGATTGCAGGGAGTGTGAGCGAGTACATAGGGCACAGGACTGTGTTTCTGGGGTCTGGAGTTCTATTTGTGCCACTGCCCTGCTGTGTGACCTCCGGCAAGACAAGTCATCCGTCCGTGCCTCAGTTTCCCCCTTACTTTTTGTCTATTTACACTGCAAACTCTGTACACGTACGGCACCTAGCCCAAAGGGGGCCCTGATCTCAGGTGGGCCTTCTAGCGCCACTGTGATGCAAAGAATAGGTATTAGTAATGTTACAAAAGCAATTGACTTGGGCATTGTTCTTTTCCACATGACACACTCCAGGTCTATGTAACACACTTGTGAATGAATATATCACAGTAAGTCTTTTTGAACCAATCTAAATACAGTCCTGTCAAGGTTCATTACTAACCTCCCATTTTTTGAAGTGTAGCTTTCTTTTTTCCCCATTGTTTTCACCAAAATCTGCCTGACATCATCTTATCAATCATACTCCTACAAGGAGAAGTGTAACAAACATTTTAAAAACCCTTCCTCCTGCGTTACAAGACAGCTGAGTGTAACATGTTATCCTTAACCATACAGTGGCTAGAATTACAGATGGGGAGCTCAGCCACTAGCTAATAGAGCACTTTGCACCAGGAGATTTCAAAGCACTTTACAAAGGAGGGCAGTATCATGATCCCCACTTTACAGATGGGGAAACTGAGGCATGCAGAGAGGCGTGATTTGCGCAAGGGCACTAGCAGGTCCAGGTCTAGCTCAAGGTCTCTTGAGTGCCAGTCTAGTGTGCACACCACAAGGCCACACTGGCTCCCCTAGTTCAGGGGGTGGAGTACAGCAGCTGTATAACAGAGCACAGAGTGAGAGCTGGGCACATAGGATAACGTATCCAGTTGAAACCGCAGGGGGAGTTTAAAGAGCCTGATTGTGAGAGGTGGTGAGGACCCACAGCTCTCAGTTGCAGTCATGGGTAATCAGCGCTTCTGAAAAGCAGGACCTAGGAGAGGCAGAAGAGAGCTCCCTGAGTTGAGATTTGGACCAAACACCAGCACTCATGCTCCTGTTCCTGCAGAAGATTCACGGGTTCTTTAATGGCCACAAGTGGCCTAGACTACAGTCTACACTCTAGCCAGGGGCTTTTCAGTGCATCGCTAAGCTTCCAAACCATCACGGGTCACTAATTAGAGCAGACACGGCCCCTAAATCCCATCCAGCATCTCTTCAGCAAATTGATGCTCTGGGTCTCAGTTTCCCCACCTGTAAAATGGGGATCATGCTACTGACCTGCTTTGTAAAACTCCTCGAGATCTATGGATGAAAAGCCAAGAGCTTATTGTTGTCATTCATATTATTTACTATGAATCATTTGGCCCCAAATAGCACATTCTAACACCCAAAGAAACAGAGCTGGTGGGAAAACTTTCCACATCAGAAAATGTTGTTTCAACAAAACCATTTTGTGTGTGTGTACAAAACTGTATCAATTTTGACATTTGTTTATAAAAATAATTGGAAATAAAGGCAGCAAAGAATCCTGTGGCACCTTATAGACTAACAGACGTTTTGCAGCATGAGCTTTCGTGGGTGAATACCCCATCTGACGAAGTGGGTATTCACCCACGAAAGCTCATGCTGCAAAACGTCTGTTAGTCTATAAGGTGCCACAGGATTCTTTGCTGCTTTTACAGATCCAGATTAACATGGCGACCTCTCTGATACTGGAAATAAAGGGTGAATTTTGTTACTCTTTAACCTCAAAATTTTTCACAGGGTGGAAAATCCATTTTCTGACCAGTTCTACAGAAAGTCTCCCATTGATTTCAATTAACGTTGGAGCAGGCTCACAGAGAAGCTATACTGTAGTCACTCTCACAGGCAGATCCTCCGGTGATTTAAATAGGAGCAGTTTCATTGACTTCAATGGAGCTATGCCAGTTTATCGTCTCTGAGGAACTGGTCCATTAAACCAACACAGGCTGTGTTCTCAGAAGTGCATTCCTCTTCCACTTCCTTCCAAAGCGCTGCCCTCTTTCCAGCAATAGATTCCTCAGCAGAAAGCTGCAATAATATTTTGTTACCTGTTTGAGCCACTCTCTGCCATTTTAGGCTAATTACGATTTGGGATTTTCACCTCTCACTTAACAGCCGAGCGCAGCTCCAAAAGGCCTTTCACGTCTATGGCTGCAGGAAAGAGGAAAGCTCGTTTGTGTAGCCAGCAGAATGTAATATCAACGCTGTTGCTTATGCGCTGTGTAATTGCCTGCAGTCGTGCTGTTAGCAATGGCACCGTGAGGACCGCTCACTCTTAGGGGAATGGTTTTTAAAAATGTCTCTCTCACTCAGAGCAAGTCAGCCCAGTACAATCCACTGAGCAGGCGGTCTGGCATTGTTGGTGTTTAGACGGGGAATGGATGAATATTCTCCTTCCTCTGAATGCCTCCGCGCAGATGGAACGAGAAGGGTCCCGTTGATGGGCCTTTATAACGGAGCAGCCAACAACCTGCAGCTAGTCAATCGTCTCCCTGGGCAACAAGGGGAAAAGCTGCAATGAGTCGAAAACCCTCCTACCGCGTGTAATGAGCTGCAGCCGTGGACCCTGAGCCCCTGCAAATGTTGTCTTAGAAGGCGACGGCAAAACAAGGCTGGCGGCATGGTCAGTGAAAATCTATCGCCCTTAATCTTGAAACAGCTTTCAGGGTTTACAACAACCCGGCTCCCAGCAAGAAACACTAGTCGAGAGGGAGGGAAACAGAGGCACAGGCAAGCGAGGCTTCCAGGGATGGCTTGAATGACAGAGAGATACAGGGAGGCTCAAGCTGCAGAGGAGAAGGCTCTTGCTCCAATGGTGGTGAGACCATGAGGAGGGCCGGGAGGAGGCCTGTGCTAGGTAAGTGCAGGGAGGAGAGTGGATATAAGCTCCATACTTAGGACAAGTCTGGGGAGGGTATAGAGCAGTATAGTGTCAGTACTCCAGAGCCATGAATCTTTAGGTGACTCTGTATTTAGGCCCCAGTTCTCCTGGATCAGCTCATGCGGAATAGCGGGGTTACCACTCAGGCTGTCTGTAAATCTTGGCTTGGACCCCACGGTCAGGGAATGGGCTGAAAACCACATCACACGCTACTCTTCTTCTTCTTGATAAGCATTTCCATAACCCTGCCACTTACAAACTGGAGACAAGACACATCCCCCGCCCCGAGGAGGTCACAATTTAAATACAGCCAGGCAGGCAAGGTCAAACCAGGCCCAGGACAACAGGGCTGCAGAGGGAGAACATGGGAATTATGAGTGTTAAGGAGGAGGGGCTGCACCAGGGGCTGAGGCTTTTTAAGAAGGGCTTTCAAGGAGACAGAAGGGGGCGCGCATGATGGTTCGGGTTATTCAGTGTTCCAGGCAAAGGGCCTGATTCTCCGTTGCCCTGTACCTGTGTGGTCTCAGTGCTAGTGTCAAGTAAGTGGAAAACACGGTTGTTCTGATTTAATAGCATTTTAGGCTCACTTTGCACTCATGTAAAAGACGATGCAGGGAGCAGGGCAGTGACGAATCAGGCCTATGGGGGAAGCACGGTAGAAAGCACACAGCCATATTCTGCTGCATTGAGTTTATCCTCCTACTGGGCCACCTTGCCACTCCCAATATTGCCAACTCCACAGGTTTAAAAGTCATGAATTCCGCCCCTCCTCCCCCAAATCGCAAGCTTGACTTACAGAATCATGAGATTTTTTTTTTGTAAAATAAGAAAAACGAGTCTCCTTTTCTTTGTCTTTGAGTTTTTCAGCCATAGGGACATACTGAGATCACATTTTCAAGCTTTTCCTGCTCTCACAAACTTACGTCTTTTTTGTTTGTTTTTTAAATGGAAGCCGAGATGCTCATGCAAGGTCATGATTCCAAAAAAACACACCAAGAGTTGGCAACGGTGCACTCCCCTGATCCTGGGATACTTGCAGGGCAAAATGGGCCCTGATATTACTGCTCTGAATTACGCTGCCAGTGGCTCCAGGGAGCCGGAAGAGGACTGTGCCCTCTGCCCTGCCTCCTTTCCCCCTTGGTGTGCTCCTGCCCTGCCCAAATATGTCCACGGGGAATCTTCATCTGCCCCTTTAGGGCACTTCTCTGGCTGCTTCACACAGCCTCAGAGTGGGAGCCCAGGATTCAACCCCCCCCCCCCCCCATCATTCAGGGGGCACGCAAATCATTGTGAGCACATTGCATTTTCAGAGCTGTTTTTATCAGGCTATTTGTTTGGTTGCCGCCTTCACTGTGGAAAACAAGACCAAAGACCAGTTCTGGGGTTTGTTTTTAAACAAAAGACGCCCTGCTGCAGGTCTCGTCCTTTAAAATAAATGACGGCTAGTTTTATAGGGGAATAAGCAACCCCTTCCCCATGCTTTCAGCTTGGAAACTACTGGCTTTTGTTTTCTGTGCATCGCTAAGCAGTCCCCTGTGTGAAGTGGCGCTCAGCAGCCATGTTGGTCTCAGACCTGCTGCAGTCTGTTACAGAGAATACCCACACGCTGTGCTCTCCTGGAGGCTTCAATTTAGTTCTTTCTTTTCCATAATCCTTAAATGAGTCATTTCAGACTGAAAATACCTGTTTTGCTCTGTGTATGGAAGCAAGATGCTGTTTGCCATAACTGCCCCCTGCCTAATAATGAGCTAAATCCAATCAATATACAGTACTTATTTGACACCCCAACCTGTAGAATCTGGGCATCCTGCCATCGTTCATGTATTTAGCGCCACGGTAAAGGAGAGCTTTGCTACCATTCCTCTTACAGATTGAGAACTGAAGCACAGTGAGACGTAGTGACTTGCCCAAGGTCACACAGGGAGTATGTGGCAGAGCAAGAACTTGCATCCAGGTCTCCCAAGCTAGTACCCTAACCACTGTGCCATCCTTCCTCTCTTAAGCTGAACCTCCTTACTAAGTATTTACTCACTCCCTGTTCAGAAAAAATTCCATCTACATGACTTGAGTAAAGTTGTCCGTTAGGATGTGGCATAGAGATTCCCCAAGGCGTGTTTGCTTAGGTACATCACAGATTATTTTTTGTCATCCTCTCATAGAAGTTGATGCACAGGTTGAGGCTGGATTAGATGGCCTATCGCTCTGAAACACTTTTTCACTAGGAGCGTGGTGAAGCACTGGAATGGGTTCCCTAGGGAGGTGGTGGAATCTCCTTCCTTAGAGGTTTTTAAGGTCAGGCTTGACAAAGCCCTGGCTGTGATGATTTAGTTGGTGTTGGTCCTGCTTTGAGCAGGGGGTTGGACTAAATGACCTCCTGAGGTCCCTTCCGACCCTGATATTCTATGATTCTATGATTCTGTCCTGCGATGGCAATTCTTGGGTTACTGTAGCAGTGCCCATGTATTCAGAGCCATACCCAGCTATATTAACTTACAATAAATATTCATTAATAGACTACACAGCCAGCATGATGAAAACCCTCCCCTCTCTGCTTCAGTGCTTACAGAATAAAATTTACATGAGCAGATGTGTCCTTGCTTCAGCAAGGTCCTGGATTCTTGTGGACAGGGGCTTTCACTCAGCTGGCTCAGTAGCACTGGTGGTGGTCATGGGTCAGAATAATTTCTCTGGTAACATAATGAAGCTCTATTAATGGGCTCCTTAACATCATCTCTGAGTCTCAGAGCCACCCAGATTGGTGGCTGCTTATTTTTAAGTGCCAGCGGAAAGTCCAGCAGTTTGACAGCCCTGAAAACGGAAGATGCAGAAGTCCAGAGAACAGGGGCAGTGCAGCTGACAAACCAGCTGCCGTATCAATGTGGCTTAGCTGTGACCTCTAGGGGCGTGGCTGGGGGGAGTTCAGTCTCCAATGCTCATTCAGGGCTTGACTTCTCCACTGTCACTGCTAACAAGGGCAGCGCATGATGCCTGCTGTGGTGCGGTTCTTCAGTGATGCAGGCACCACCGTAAGGATGAAGGGACAGTCCCACTGAACTCATTTGACGTGGGCCCCCCAAACAGGCAGCAGATGGCAAAACCTTTCCGTTTCTATGGACCTGGACTGGATTTGAATGAATGATCTAGTAAAGGATCTCTAGCCTATTAGCAATCCCTGAGTCACCCAGTCTCTGGGGAAGTGGCTCCATCAGCCCTGTCTGCTCTGGAATAAATTCCAGTGTTTCAATAAGGTGGTACATTATGCAATGGCTTATTCTTGCCACTGTTGCATCCATGAGATTGTGGGCTGTTGTGGGCACTGAAATGGCCCTCTGTGTAAATTAGAGCAGCCCCAGGGGTGCTCTTGTTTTTGGCAGCTTCCTGTAAGATGCCTCTGAGCAGCTCCATAGAATGGTGCAGCCCAGAATCTCCAAAGAGGAGATTCTCTTTGGAGACTCGCACTCCTTTGCCAACATGCTGGATCTGTCCTTGGCATGCCCCCTTGTTTTGGGTGTTGCAATGGGACTAGCACAGGGCTGGTTGCTGGCAGTCCTACACTGTGCTTGAGCGGGGGGAGGGAGGGTGGCTCTTGCAGCATAGTTCTGGCTTCTGTCCCCATCGGGACGGGATAAAGGATTGAATCTCTCCCAATATGTGTCTTGTCTTCTCAGAAATGAGCGGGGGAACAGGTTATATGTGGCCTGGCACAAGCACATACAAACAGGGCTACATTTGCAGTGCAGACAGGGCTAAGTATGCAGCCTTTTCCTAAAGGTGGCTCTTTTCAAACAGACAGGTCAAACGGAGGCAGGAAAACAAATGGGGTAGGACAGACTCACAAAACCACGCCATGGATGGCTGAATTGAAATCATGGAAATGTAGGGCTGGAAGGGACCTCGAGTGAGATCATCTAGTCCAGTCCCCTCCTGAGGCAGGACTAAGTAAACCTAGACCATCCCTGACAGGTGTTTGTCTGGCCTGTTCTTAAAAACGTCCAAGGTGAAGGATTCCATAGCTTCCCTGGAGAACCTACTCCTGTGCTAAACTAGCTTGAGAATTAGAAAGTTTGTGTTAATATTTAACCTAAATCTCCCTAGCTGCAAATTAAGCCGATTCCTTCTTGCCCTAGTCTAGGTGGAAGTGGGGAACAATTGATCACTGTCCTCTTTATAAGAACCTTTTACATATTTTAAGGCTGCTATGTCCCCTCTCAGCCTTCTCGTCTCTAGAGTAACTGTGCCCAATTGTTTCCTCATAGGTCATGCTTTCCGGACCTCTTGTAGAAGTAGGGCTGGGTGTGAGATGGTGGCCTGGAATTCAGCGTGAACTGGAGTATTTCAGGGGAGAGGCACAAAGCAGGGATGGTAATCACCATCAGTGGCCATGTGCCGCAATAGATGCTTCAGATAGATAAATAGCCCTTTAAGTGGGACAGATCAACGGCATCTGAGACTCTGTTCTGTGTCTTCAAGTGCGCGGTCAGGGTTAGTTGGTTAACGACAGCGCAACCGTTACACAAATGTGAATGTTTCCTGGGCAGCTGAGACACGAACCCGGCCCACGCCCCCAATAGCATCTCTCTTTTTCATTTGCTTCTCCTGCCATGGGACCATAGAGCCTTGACAAGCTGCCTTGATTAATCGCATGAGCTCCCTGGCTCTCATCGGGGGCTAACTGACAGAAAGTGAAGCATGACAGTGAATAATGGCAGGACCTTTGAAAATCCAAGAGAAATTAAATAAACGCAACAATATTTGTTCCATTCCCCTCCCTCCCCCCTTTAATGACATTTCAGGCTGTGCTGCTGCATTTCCCACCTCATAAAACAGGACCCAACCCTTCTGAGAGCAACAACCTTAGAACTGCCATTGACGGGTGCGTACTATCCCTGAGCTGGGTGGTACGAATTCAGTGGAGGGATGGTCAGAGTGAAAAGGTAAAACTAACCTGAAGTGTGGTTGTATCAATGTGCAGCACCCACCACCCTGTGGTGCTACCAGGAACAAATAACAAATAGTATCAGCAGAGTGGTCTAGAAGGCAGGACTCTGGATTAGGAGACCTGGGTGCTATCCCCAGCTCTGACACTGCTTTCCTGTGGAACCTAGGTGGCGCCAGCAGCAACCAGGGCCAGGTTCAATATTTAGGGGTTTCTTTCCATCGATACCACACAGAACCAGTCAATCCCCCACCCAGTAACCTGGGAAAATTACACACCACCCCTGGGCCCCTCTGCGAGGCAATACTTCCCCACTCGCAAGCACAGAGTCTGAATGTAGAAAAGAAACTTGTAATAAAAGGAGGGAAGTAACTGGGCGTTAATTTGGGAAAACACCGCAAACAGGGTTCACAAACAGGTGAGTAAAAGACCCACCCCCAAGTCGGTTGGACAGTGTCCTTTTCCCCTCAGTTTCTTAAGTCCAGCTGCCCAAAAGTCCCTTTCATGTGCCCGACCCGTCTCTGCACCCCACTCACCCTTGCTGTCCTCCGTCAGTGCAGACCAAGAGTTCAGAGGTGCATCTGCAGAGTTCACCTCCCACCCTGGGTGGGGGATAAAGAGGCATCTTACTCGCTCTGCTGGCCACTCACCACCCACTTTTCTCACCACTCTCACAGAACCTTTCCACCGCTGGCCGCTCTTCGCGCCTCTTCGCCACTGCCCTGCTGGTCACTCAATCGCCAGCTGATTGTCAGTCACCTTCTGCCTCTCTGCTCTGACCGCCGCACATCAGTCTTTTAGTGACTTTTAACTCCATTGCAGGCTGGGCAGAAAGACTGCCCCATCGGAAGTGATTTCAGCTCTCAGTGACTTTCACTCTTAGCAGGAAGGGTAGAAACACACAGTTCTACCACAACTGGTTTCAGCTCTGATTGAGCAATTAAAATAACAAGAGGCTCCTAATGAAGCCTATTTAGCTCTATTCTTTGAACAATATGGAAGAATAGATTAGTCCAGTCTAGAGAGGACTGCGGGGGTGCAGCATTGTGACCAGGGCACCAGAACTCCTGTCCCCACCCCTCTTACTTTCACAAGGCTCTGACGTTCGAGCCCCTGCTTAATGAGGTTCTTTCAACTGAGGGTGCCCTCCCCCCCCATCATTTGGGACAGGTTAAGCACAGTCCTGCTTTCCTGTATTCCTACAATGATTACAACATTGGTAACCATAATTCAGTTGTAGCCAACACCAGCCAAAGTTGATCCTTTGACACAGCTGTATTTATATAAACACACCCATAGTGACTTCCCCTCCCAGCTAGCTGTCAGGGAAACATTCATTCAGACCCTGCTTACATCCTCACTCCAAGCCAACAATTTGTCGTTCCGGAAAATTACACTTCAGATTATTCCAACTACGTGAGTTCTCCTCAGAGGGTCTGAGGAAACCCACTATGGTTGCCACAAGCCAATGAGCTAACTAACCATTTTCTTACTAACCACTTCAGGTGCATTGTAAGTTAGCCTATTTCCTGGCCTTATAACCCCGTCATGCCTATTGAGAGTGGGTATGGCAGGGGCAGTGGAGACTTCTTCTGGGGCCAGGGATGGTGAAGGTTCCCTTGGGGGTACCCCCTCTACTGGCATAGGCTCCTGCATTTCTTGCTCCGGTACTGGGATGTCCAGGGCACCAGGGACACCTTCCACTTGTATGTCCCCACTGTCCACCAACCTAAGTGTGTCATCACAGGCCTGTTTCTCTTCCGGGAGGTCTGGGAATGTTGGTGGGACAAGCTCATCATCCCAGGATGGTCTCATTGTTGCCGGGGCGTTGCCAGCAACAGGCTTAAATGCTTCTGCCATGGGATTTAGAGCTGAAGAAGCGGAGCTCTCCCCATGTTCAGCTGTTGGAGTCTGGAATCTGATCTCCATTTTAGGATACTCTGTGGTAGTGTCGTCCTTTTCAGACTCGCTCTCAGATGTGCTACATATGGGTGGATTAGCCCCACAGGGCCCACTGCGTGTGCTTGGTGGTGGATTTGGTCCAGCACCCCTTTTTCACCCAGGTCCATGTTATGGTTCATTTCATAAGGGGTGCCTACTAATTCCTCCACAGGCAGTAGGAGGTTCCTATATATTGTTTGTATTTGCCCCGACCCCGTCTCACATTTAATCTTGTAGACTGGCAGATCTTCCAGTTTTTCCACCACCAGGCAAGGTATTGCCGTCCATCTGTCAGCAATCTTGTGTTTGCCAGCAACACCCAAATTTCGCAGCAGAACTCTGTCCCTTGGCTGGAGCTCCTGCGAACGCACCTCTTGTAGAAGTACCTTGCATCATACCGGTGCTTGTTACTATCTGAGTTCTTGTGGGCAGCGGCTGTAGCCAAGCGATAGGCATCCAGCAGTTTTTCTCTTAGTCGGGAAACATACTGCAGATGTGTCTCATAGCTTTCTCCATCTTCTGATACCCCAAAGCACGGGGCTATGGGTAATCTTGGCTCTGACCCAAACATTAAGAGATATGGGGTGTCTCCTGTAGCATCATCCTTGGTAGCGTTGTAGGCATGTACCAAAACTGCAACATGCTGGCTCCAGGTTGCTTTTTGCTCTGGACATAAAGTCTCCAGCATATTCAACTGAATCTGATTAAATCGCTTTAGCTGAGGGTCACCTGGTGGGTGGTAAGACGTTGTTCTGGACTTCTTAATTCCTGCCATCCTTAGCACCTCCTTCAAGAGGTGACTCTCAAAGTCATGTCCCCAATCAGAGTGTATCCGAGCCAGGAATCCATACACTGAAAAATATTTCTCCCATCACACTTGAGCAACGGTGGTGGCCCTCCGGTCACGTGTGGGATATGCCTGCGCATACCATGTAAAATGGTCGGTCACTACTAAAATGTCCCCAACTTTCCTCCTGTCCGCTTCTAAAGACAAGAAATCAATTCATGCCAGCTCCAAAGGGTTGCTGCTGGTGATATTCTTCAGATGTGCTGCTCTAGTGGGCAGCGTTTTCCTTTGAACACACTGAGCGCATGTCTCGCATTTCTTGCATACCTCCTCGGCCAGCTGGGGCCAGTAGAACCTACTTTGTAGTCTTTTGGTAGCGCTAGCTGTGTTAGTTGATTTTTGTAAAGGATGTACTGCAGCACTCCCTGTATCCGTTTTTAGTTTGCTTCATTCCCTCAGTAGTAGTCTACCCTCGGGGGGTAGATGGAATAATTGCAATAGGGTTTTGCCTCTCTCTTTTTGCAAGCCGTGTGTCAGAAATGTCAGTATGTTGCAGTTGGGCTTTTTGCCAGTGAGCAGCATTGAGCATGGGCAACGGAGACTGGTCCAACACAATATAATTCACTGAGGCAGATGGCACACGCTCGGGGGCAGGCCCAGAGTTTCTGCAACACAACCATGAAGACTCTCGTGGGCCTCTGACGACTGATAATTTCCATTGCATATAGCTCTCACTCCATCCGTAGGAATCACAGCAATGTCCGATGCCTGCGGACAACGCATCCGCATCTACATTCCTTCTCCCTGATTGGTACTGAATGCTGAACTCGTAGCTAGCCATGGGTCCAGCATGTATGACCCAAACACGGCATCCGGTGAGTGTCCCCCAGGGGAGAAGGTGTACGATGAAATAGCTTATTTTAACTCGCTTTCTTCTGGCTGCTGGGCACATGAGTCCCTCAAGCACGGGCAGGTCAAGTGGGTCTAGGGCAGTCTAAATGAGTGTGAAGTGGAGGCAGTGTGGCCTAGTGGCTAGATGGGGTCTCAAAAGACCTAGGTTCTATTCCCAGCTCTGCTATTGACCTGCGGAGTGAGCTTGGAGAAGTCACTTCACCACCCCGTGCCTCAGTTTCCCCATCTGTAAAACAGGGTTAATGATACTGCCCTCCTTTGTAAAATGCTTTGAGATCTACTGATGAAGAGCTAGGGTGTAGCGGGGTGATAACCTGCTCCAGCCCTGACAGGGTTGGAACCAGCCCTGGGAGGGGGCTGGCAGGCTGGGAGAACAGCCCAGGCTGAGAGGGGAAACAGCCGCAGCTGTGGCCACGCCCCAAACGGACTCAGCTGGCCTATAAAGGGACTGCTGGGCTGAAGCACTCTCAGTCTCCCTCTGCCTGTAGAGGGAGAAGGGCCTGGTTGCAGGGAGCTAGAGACAGGGTACCTGAGTGAAGCAGGGCTGGGGAAAGGCAGAGGAGCTGGGGAGCTCCAGCCTGGAAAGCCCCAGGCTGCGGCCTAGCAGAAGGCCAAGGGGTACTGGGGGTTGCAGAGGGCAGCCCAGGGGTAGGCAAAGGCAGCAGGTCCAAACCCAACCTTGCCAGTGATGAGTGGCTGATACTGCAGTCTGCCCCAGGGCGCAGGGGCTAGACAATGACTGGCAGTAGCCTGATACTGAGGCAAGGTGGGGATAGAGGGTGGGGGTTCCCTGGGGAGGGGAGACCCTAAGACTGGGGGGTTACTGCCAGGGGGCAGCACCCCAGACAACAGGGCACCGGGTCTGGGAGGGACACGGGGGCCAGAAGGCAGGTGGCTCACCAGCCTGCAGAGGGCGCTCCGGAGCTGGACTGAGCTAATTCCCGGAAGTCATCAGTAGGAGGCGCCGCAGGGGTGAGTCATTGTGCGCATCACATTTGAATGTGGCCCATATCTTTGTCCCTTTGCCTGTAAACACCAGGCATTCTTGGAGACTGAGATCTCCTGGGCACTGGCTCAGGCTAGAGACCTCACATGCCACCCTTTGGTGAGCTATTATGGATATATGTGATCCAGGGATCCCTGTAACCCTTATATACGTCCTGTGCCCTTTGACAGTTGCATCAAGGAGACCCTGGGTCACAGCCATCTTGCTAAAGAATTGGCATTGCGTGTGATTCTACACTGCAAGGATAATTTAAAGGACTTTAGATCTTCAGTATAGTAATGAAGTCTTTCACTATTAACCTTTAAAGAGTCAAAAATGTAACAAGTAGCCCTTGGAACTTGGCTAGGAGCAGTAATTAGCAGCACTAACAGTTCTGGTGAAGATTCTGGTTTAGCCTTTCCCAGAGAGATGCCAGCTCCCTTTCTGTGCATGGAGAGGATTGAAAATGTGCACCACAGAACCCTGGCTGTGTGCTTTGTTCTGTATTTAGTCTGGCCTAGTGAATAGAGCAGCAGATGAACTCACGCTGTCTGGATTCTATTCCTGACTGTATACTAGCCTGCTGGGTGACGCTGGACATATCACAGCACTGCCATGTGCCTCAGTTTCCCCCTTTGTGAAATGGGAGTAGTCATGGTGAGCTCCTTTGTAAAGCACTTGGAGATCTACCGAGGAAAAGCAAGAGACACCATTCACTTGCTAACTGTCACGCTTGTCACTACAGCGACATGCGTTCCCTTCAAGCTGGACTGTGTAAGTCACATGGGGCCATTGCAGCCCCTAAGCAGCCTAGAATCTGGGCATGCAAGGGTGTCCTTAAAGACAACTTCTCCCCAATTCCTGTTCCCTGGTACGTGCTGTACAGAATACTGAAGAATCAAGGGCCCTGCCCCATGAACATTATAACATAAGGGCCAGTCCTGACGGGTGCCTGAGGGCCCACTAGGAAGCAATGAGCATCGTGAACTCTCACAGGCTCCTACTGGAGAAGGGAGACATGAGAGCAAAGATGTAGGCGGTGGTCATGCAGGGCCCTGAAGTTAGGACTGGAGTGGGGGACTCCCATGTCTCATCCCCAGCTATGGCTTTTTGGGTGACCTTGACAAGTCACGCCACTGCTTTGTGCCTCAGTCTCTCCACCTAAAAAAAACCCAGGGATGGTCAGGCTCCTGGCCTAGGATATGAGGTTCAATGAATGATGGTAAAATACTTGGAGATCCTCAGAGGGAAAGCGTTGCATAGAAATGCAAAGTTAGAAAGTTGGGCTGAGATTTCAAAGCTTATTCGGCTGATTGACTCCCATTAAAATGAATGGGCATTGTGGATCCAAAATCCCTTTTGGTAGCTTTGAAAATATCAGCCTCGGTTTGAAAATCTCCCCCAAAGGAACATTTTTTTCATAAGATTTACGGTATTGGCTGGGTTGGAAATTCATGAGCAGCTTCTCACATGTATTCAGGTATCTTTGCTTCCAGTGAAAAACTCAGGAAGCAAAGAGGTTGGCAAAAATGAGTGAGACTTTGCTGACCCTTCCCTAAAATGCCTGGAGGCTGGGATTGAGTTTTGGATGAAGATTCTGGACTTGTCATATCCTGATCAGGCTCATTCATTCCCTGACTGAAATCACTCTTGCCATCAAGGGAAATGGCAAATGAGGCTTTTTCTAAGTGGAATTATCTGTATTTTAATTTTTTGTTCCTTAGGACAGAGAAACCTACTGTTCAGTTCAGAGCTTGCTTTCTTCCTGCCATCATGTGCCTTTCCCGTTTGGAGAACTTTAGCAGCCATGAATAGACAAAGGGACAGGTGATCCCCCCTTAATAGGGTGACCAGGCAGGAAGCGTGAAAAACCGGGACAGGGGTAGGGGTAATAGGAGCCAATGTAAGAAAAAGACTCAAAAATCAGGACTGTCCCTATAAAATCAGGACATCTGGTCACCCTACTCCTTAATTGCCACAGTAACACATAACAACATGCAAATCAGGTGGCAGTTTGATTTCACTCTGCGGAAAGGCAGTAAAAGGGAGGGGAAAAATATGGCAGTGAAGGAGTTAGCAGTTCTGTCCAAATCAGTCATCTTGCTGGAAGAAAAGGAAATAGCCTATTAAGCACGTAAGACTGGAGCACAGAGACTATGTGAAACCACTACTGCTTGGTCCTGTGTGGTAGATAAACAGAGGGATGAATTCCGCAAGGCTGTTAATCCAGCACCCGTTTTCATCAGCACTGAGTTCAGTTCAAAGAAAACCCAGCTTGAGCCCGACCAGGCCATTATACACAAACCAGAGACAAAGAAAAACACAGGTCACAATGAGTAGTGGTATTACTATAGCACTTAGAGACCTCAGCTGAAATCAGGGCTCCGTTGTGCCAGGGGCCTAGCAAGAGGCAGTCCATGCCCTCAAGAAGCTTAGTCTAAAGAGACAAGACAAAACAAAGGGTGGAAGAGGAATCAGGCCCTGGCTCCAGGTCACTTGGCAAGTCAGTCACAGGAGCAGAGCAGAGAATAGAACCCAGGAATCCGAGAGCTAATCAAATGCCTGATCGACTGGACCACACTGGCCCGGAAAGAGCGCTCCCCCCACTCCAGTCCAGTCATAGGCCACGTGCGCCACTGGTTTCAGCTCTGCTCAGAACACCTACCTGTCTTAGACAGATCTTTCCCCTCCCCAAATAACTAATCCCTTCCTTTCTCATAAGTAATCCCTGACTCCTCAAACCTCTCGGGCTTGATGGTCAAAGCAGCCCCTGGCATAGACGCTGACTCTGTGGATGCTCCGGGGCTGAAGCACCCACGGGGGAAAATTGGTAAGTGCTCTGCACCCACCGGCAGCTCCCCGACCCGCCGCCCCAGCTCGCCTCAGACCTCCTCCCCTGAGCGCGCCGCCGTGTCCTGCTTCTCCCCCCTCCCTCCCAGCGCTTGCGCCGTGAAACAGCTGTTTTGCGCGGCAAGCGCTGGGAGGGAGGGGGAGGTGGGTATTTGAGGAGGGATCCAATAGGGGCAGGGAGGAGGCAGGGGGGCGTGAGCACCCAGCAGCGCCAGGGAAAGTTGGCACCTGTGCTGCGGGGATGAATGACCCATAGCATTGTATTGGGTCATGTGATGTGACCTCAGGCAGGTGCATTGACGCATCATTCAAACCGTTGTTAAGCCCAAGGGATTCGGATGCAGTTCACCGCCAGAAACTGAACAGAGAGACACTTCAGCTTAAGGCCAGAAGGAACCACCATGCACCAGAGGCCACTCAGTTACCCCGTATTGCATCCAACACCCGGGCTTGGGCTAAAGTATGACAGCCCTCTGGAGACTGAACTATGGTGGCCAAAGGCAGCAAAGAGGAGGCCCAAGTGAGGCAATGCCTGAGGCCCCTGCTGGTTAGAGATACACTCATGATCCTAGCAAGCAACCCACACTACAGAGGAAGGCGAAAAGCCCACAAAGCCCCTGCCAGTCTGGCCAGAGGGAAAATTAGTCTGGAGATCAGTTTGACCCTGAGCATGTGAACAGGACCCACCAGCCAGGCATCTGAGACAATTTCCTGTACCATAGACTACTGGGCTTTAACATTTTTTTCCCTAGGGCTCCATGGTTGTGGAAATCACTCCATCCCTTAAACCGTAGTAGTGTCTGTGAAATGGCTTCACTATGATCCCATGGTCTGAGGCACTGAGATTCCTCAGGCCAGACATCGCCAGCTGCTGATAGACAGAAAAGATGCATGAAGGGAGCAAATCATCTCGAGACCCTGTAAATCCCCATATGGTTTCAGTTCAGCCCAGAAAAGGAAATGGAGAGATTTCACCATACCCCTTGGTAATCTGTTGTTTTAAGAGCTACTTCCCTTCTCTGTTAAACCTCTTCTCTGCCACAAGGGTTTTGTCTTAGATCCATACACAGAACATTGTTGTGGAGCGTGTTGTCTGCTGCCTCTGAAGGCTGCGGAGATGGCAGTGTTGCAAAGCTCAGCACAGTGCAGGCAATTACAGGCTGAGCTTTGCTGTGCTGCCTTGCTGAGAAAGCCAATCCTGATTCAAAAACCCTGCTGGACGAAAGGCAGTGGTACGAATTAGACACTACCCCGGAGCTACATGAACCGTGGGAGGCCCCACATTCTGCTCGGTAATAGATCTGTTCTTCACGTCCATGGAGAGAGGAGAAGCTCATTTACCTTTCAGAGGCTGAAGATACAGTTCTTCTGTATGTCCTGTGTAGGAGTTTGGGAATAGCCCTTTAAATGGCGTGGGAGCCCTCTAGTGGCTAGTAGTCCTGGGTTGCAGCCCTGCCAGAACAGCAATGCACATAGGTAGCCAGGCCGGGTACGTACATCATTAATGAACAGTGATTTGGACTCCAGCTGGGCTACTGTGGTTCCCCATATCCTCGATCTGGTGTAGGGAACAAAGCAAGGAGACAATGTTGTTGCTTTCCTGTTACATCGTGTAGTGATTTTGTATGTGCTCTCCCTGTTACATCAGCTCCTGCTGGGTCTCACTCAAGTGTCTGAGGGCCTAGGATGGGTCCCAGATTTTCAAATGGGACTAGTGATTTGGGGTGCGTGGCTTTTGGGGGGCCCCAACTTGAGACACCTTGAAGGGGCCTGACTTTCAGACAGTGCTGAGCACCTGCCCTCTGAGAATAGGTTCCCTTAAAGGACCTCAGTTCGGCCCCCCAAATCAGGAATTACTTTGAAAACCTAAGGCTCTGGTAGGCTAGGGAGGGGAGGTGCTTTAGTTCAGTGCACAACTTCCGGACAGGCCCGGTTTTGCACCCTCTTGGCAGCAGCAGCCCCGGGGTGATTCTCACTGCCATTGCAGCCGGCTGATTTGCATGGATGATTAATTGCAAAAGCATCCATAGAGCCAGCAACTTAAAAAGGTCAAATCGTTCATGTTTTAACCCTGTATCCCATGCACTAAATCAGTCCAGGCAACCTCCCGCTTTAACACTCCTACCCTGCCAGTCCCCAGCAATCAAACAGTCTAGCGACTGATGTGTGAGGCAGGAAGACCCACAGCAACAATTCAACTGGCTCGCCTTTGCCTTAGAGACCCACTTTAAGTGAATTTCTGTAATCTAATCTCTCCCACCATCTCCCTCCTAGCGCTGGGGGTGTTCCAGCAAAATAACGGAGTGATCCTGTCTCAATTTCAATTCCTATAATGCTTAACCATGCGGGATATATATTTTTTTGTTGTTGGCGGGCTTAATGCATTATTATCAGATTAGCATGCTAATTTATACTACAAAGGAATTAAAGCATTTGCCATGGCATTAAGTTATTCATGCAGATATAAATCCCTCATGGCAAGCTATAGTAACTCTCCCTTCTTAACCAAGGGGCTTGCAATATGTAAGTGACAAATGATCTCCCACCGCACAGTCGGCAGGCACAGATTTAGTCAGTTTCCACGGGGCTGGGATGCTGCTTTTAATTAGCGTGGCAACCAGTGGGACATGTTGGGTTTAATCGTTTCCACTCATTCAGGTTTAGTGGCATCCTTTGTGTGTGACAGATTCAAGCTTAGCCAATCGAAAAGATTGGCTTCTGGGTCCTGTATTTCTCCTGTTACATTATGTCACCGGGCAGGGAACGGTATCCCTAGGTGTTAGGGATGTCATCAGCTCTAGCTTGAAAATGTCCCATCTGCATGAGCATTGACAAGAGTTTTACAATAGGAAACAGTAGTCATTAACTGACTTCTTCCCTCCCCAGTTCAGATTTGCCATTTGAAAATTTACTCGGAGCTAGCAAAAATGCTCAGTTGCTGGCATTGTCCTCTAGGGGGCGCTCAGCTCAAAAATGGCTCAGTTGCGCCTTAAGGAGTGGCGGTAGAGCTTGGTCAAAAAACTTTTGATGGAACAATTTCTGGCCAGGAAAATACATTCCTGTTTTGATTTCAACAAAACTGAATCTCTTTCAATGACATTTTTAATGGGAAATAGTCTAAATGAATCACTTTGACTTTCTTGTTTCCCTGTGATAACATCAAAATGTTCAATTCAGTACAGTAAAAATGTTTATCACTTCAGTTCATTTTGTTTTGACTTCAATATTACATTAAAGCATTACATTACATTAACATTGTTAGCATTAAGTTATATTTATATATTGTCTCTTTAATGTGCTAGTGAATATGCAGTATTAATATTTTATATTATTTCAGTATTACCAAAATAAAACACTTTCACCATATTGAAATAGATCAGTTTGGTTGCTCTGAACTGAAACGTCCCAGATTTTTTATTCCATGGGCAATGTTGTGTTTTTGTTCTGAATCAGAGCAAAATGCCATTTTGAAATGTCCCGTGAAAGGGAAACAGCAGATTCTGACCAGCACCAGTTGGCAGGCTGGTGCAGATCTCAAATTCCTCTTGAAATTGAGACATTTTTGGAGGTTTGGAAGAATTCAAACAGTTTGAACTTTGTCCTGTGGGTAATTCATGCTTATGGGATGTGGCTCTGAACCTGTTTTGTAGCTAGTGCATATACAGACATTGAGGAGGTTGTTGTGGTACTTAACTCCAGGAGTCTGAGTTCTTTGGCTCCAGCAGCAGACTTAGATGTCCTGGGTTCAGCCCTTGCTCCTACAACCCAACCCAGGGCTTTACCTTAGAGGTGGTGACTTGTAGGGGGATTTGTGCTGTGGTGGGACAAACTTCCCTGGCCAGGGGGAATATGTAATGTATATATTGTGGCTCTGGTCCCTATCTATTGATGTCTCCATGTATAGAGGTGTGTGGCTGAGCCTTTAAACTAAGGGACCTGAGTTCTTGTGATCACGTTTTTGTTGTTGTTGTGTTTTTTAAAGATCCAGAGGTCTGAGGTTCAATTCCCACCCAACCAGATGTTGCTTGAAATACTGAATAAAATAACCCCAGTGAGAGTCCATGATGCTGCATCTTTGCACCAACTTTTTGTCAATAAGTCAGGCTGCTAACGGGTTTTTAGAAACCTTGCTTGGTATTTCAGCATCTCCCGAAGCATATGGTGCTCGTCTCACAGTGATAAAAAGTTCACACTTGTCTTCATCCCAGGATCTCCGAGTGCTTTACAAACAGCATTGGCCCAATTATCCCACCAGCTCCACTGACTTTAATGAGAGGAGCATGCACAGAACTGACAAAAAACCAGGGCCTGCTTAATTAAGCTTCTCGCTGTCCTTGTGAAGGCGGCAAGTGAGATTTGTTGCCGTCTGTAAAATGAGGATATTTGGGCACTGGGAGGATGACACCAAAAGGTTGTAACCTGATTCCTAATGTTATGCACCTAAATTCCTATCTAGACACCTTATAAAGGGGCCTGGTTTTTTATTTTCTCAGAGTGGCTGAGCACGGGCAACGCCCACTTACCTTGGTGGGAGTTTTGTGCTTTGCCCCATTTCAAACTCAAGTCGCGTAGGTAATAAATACAATGTACCCCGGCTTGAAAACCTGGGCTTGCCCAAGCGTATACAGCAAATCAGTGTCAGAGCCAGGAATAGAACTCAGGAGTCTTGACTCTGAGCCCCCTTCTCTAACCACTAGTCACTACCTTCCCAAGCTAGGAACAGGCCTTGGTGACATGCTCTGTAACCATTCTAACATATATACCCTTCCCACGGCAGAACAGAATCAGTCCACTGGCCTAGTGTCGTGCTAATCCCCAACCAGTCTGACACTGGTGTCTCCCACCAGGGACTGGCTGCTAAACATCTAGCAGAACATAGGCAGCAGACTTTCCGTGCTCTTGTTCTTTCTCGGGCATTCAAATGCAGAGCCACACTCCTATTTTCATATACAGAATGAGGCTGTCAGCGTCCTCTTTAATTGCTAATTATGTTTTCATTATATTTACGGCATTAATTTATTTTTACTAGTTATGGGCTGCAGCTAGTTTGCAAAGACATTTACATGAATTATGAGATCAGAAATCAACGTGTACAGTCATGATGTTTGCTCATGCCTGTATCTTCCTCCAGAAAGCAACAGAAATGGCTAATTGTTTTCAGTTTATCAGCCCTGGAAACTGGTGCTTTGCTCAGCAGATGGTGCCACTTGGCCAGTAAACTTCTAACAAGTTTACCTTTGACTGGAAATGCTGCCTATCTTAGGGCTCAGGAGCAGGGCTAGCTCAAGGTGTAACGCGTGTTGCTCTAACCTGACTCCTGTCCACACACACAGACACTCTGGCTCCATCTGAGCAGTGCTTTAAACTCAAGCTAGCCGGCTTGTTAAGGAAGGCAGCTTTGTGGTGAACTGGGAATGTTCTTAGTGTTTTCTCTGAGTGTTGTGTTGGTGCCTCAATGTCCCCTGTGCAGTTCTTAGGTATCTAGGTGGTGGGATCAGGGTATATGGTTGCTACAGAGCAAAAGGCCAGTGTACATAAATGCCTGACACGCTGTCTCCTAGCAACTGACGGCCTGGGCCCCTCCTCTGCAAAGGTGCCAACTGAAGGTGTGGGAGAACAAGGGGGTCAGGTGACCTCCTGGCCTGGGAAAGGAACTGAGCAGAGGGGGCGCTGGAGGGGGTTTCAGTCTGGAGCTGGCTGGGGACGAGGAGTGAAGTGCAGACATGGGTGTCTGGCTCACTGCCCCCAGAATGGACCCGGCCGAGGGGTCTGGTTCGCTGTACCTACAAGCTCTGTTTTAGACCCTGTTCCTGTCATCGAATAAACCTCTGTTTTACTGGCTGGCTGAGAGTCACATCTGACTGCAGAGTGGGGGTGCAGGACCCTGGGCTTCCCCAGGACCCCGCTGGGGCGGACTCGCTGTGGGAAGCGCAGGGAGGGGCAGAGGATGCTGAATGCTCCAAGGAGAGACCCAGGAGGTGAAGACGTGGGAGCTTCTTGCCCTGAAGACAGTCTGCTCCGAGGGAGAGGAGGCTCCGCAGAGTCCTGCCTGGCTTTGTGGGGAGCAGTTCCAGAGCAGCGCCCGGGGACTCCGTGACAGGCTTAAATGCTGCTGATGCTTGAGCTAGTAATGCGGTGGGGATGCAACTACTCTGTATGGCTAATCCAATCTTGCTGTACTGCAAGTGTTAATTTGCTGTGTGGTTGCTTTCACTAGAGCCAGGTTAAAGGTATGTCTGTGTTGCAGTTGTAACCCACATACCTGCTGGGTGTGGTGTTCTGTCCCGTCCCATCTAGTGGCACAGAGACCACTTAGAGAGAGATTAATGAGTTTGCTCTACAGCCTTAGCCAACAGCCAGTTGGCTTTTAGCTCATGCAGTAGAGGCTCATACGCTAACCTCCAGAGGTCCCAGGTTCGATCCCACCTGCCGACTCCTGGGGTCTGCGGGTGTTACACAGTCACAGCCTGTGATTGCAGCTAGCTTTAATCTAGTTAGCTTGGGTCCTGGAGCAGTGAAGCTATAGCAGCCATGATTCAGGGCAGGTTGGCCTCCCAAGGATCTAGGTGAGCTTCTACATCCCTTGCTTAAAAGTCCCTGCTACTGTGGCTTCATTGCTCCAGTATTCAAACCCCTTCAGGTATGTTGACACAAGCTGCAATCACGCACCATGCCTGCAGTGTAGATATAGCCTAGTCCAGTGAGGGTAAGAGCTCATACTGCAGTGAAGACAGGCCCTTGGTTTCCTATAGCACCTATTAGTGTTGTGTCTAAACTCTTCCCAGGTAAATTAGATTTGCATGATGGACTTCATGGAGTCATCTGCTCATTTCCTTTCCCTGCCATAGGAGGATCTTCATGAGATTGGCAGGTTTGATGCTCTCTGACCTGCACCTTGTACAGTCTTTTATGCCAATGCAAAAACAGGTGCAAAACACTCCTGAATCAGAATGGTGCATCCACAGAGCACGCCACCACACCGTGTGACACTGCAGGCCACCTACCTCAGTTTCCCCTTGTTTCTCCAGCTAGTTTTCATGCACCCAGGAGTTTTAATGGAACATTCCCTACCCCACCCTTTGGGGTCTGGTTTATTACGCCATCACAGAATGAACACACCATTCCTTCTGCATTTAATACAGAGTCCTCCTTCAAGAGATTGTGGTTGAATCATGCTAGGCTCCACCAGCCAACCACCGCTGTGGCTATGCCATAACAACGCCTGCTTATTCAAGCTGGCTGGAAATTTGTTGACAAAATGATTTTTTTTAATGAAAAATTCCAATTCGTTGAAACCAAAATGGCCTGGGAAAGGGTCAGTTTTAACTCATTTCCTGAGTTGAAAAACGTTGAAAGAAAAAGTTTTGAAATTGTCAGGATCCCATGGAACTGGAAAATTTTGTTTTTTTTCCATTGAAATATTTTTTGAAAAAAATTAAATTACCATATATACTCGATCATAAGCCGGTTCATTGATAAGCCGACCCCCCTGCCCAAGATGGATAAGTAAAAATGGAAAATTTTTATAACCCATTCATAAGCCGACCCTATGATTCAGGGGTCGGCAAACTTTGGCTCCCGGCCATCAGGATAAGCCGCTGGTGGGCCGAGATGGTTTGTTTACCTCGAGCGTCTGCAAGCACGGAGGTAAACCTAAGTAAACAAAGTGTCCTGCCGCGCCAGCTGCTTACCCTGATGGGCTGGGACAGTGACTGGCGGGGAAATTTTTTTGGGGGGGGAGAAGCTGGAGGTCAGGGGAGTAACCCCTGTGACCACCCCCCACATGACCCCGCCCCTAGCCCGGGACTCCCACACTCTCCCCATCCCATCCCTTCCCACCTTATCTGGGGAGGGCCAGGGAAGGATGTCGCTGGCCTGGCTGGAGCTGCGCTGGCAGCGAGGCCGCAGCCTGCTCCGGCGGGCTGGGCCAGGCGGCACGGCTGCAGCATGTTCCAGCGGGCTGGGCCACAGCGTGCTCCGATGCCCGGGCGGCGCGGCCGCAGCCTGCTCTGGGGGGCGGGGCCGAGCGGCACAGCTGCCGCCTGCCAGCCCCGGAGCTGCAGCAGCTTTGTCGGCTGGGGGAAGAGCAGCGTGGCCAGAAGTGGAGAGACTCTGATCCTACCTCTTCCCTTCTGGCTGTGCTGCCTCTCCCTGCCCCCTCTGTTGGGGGGAGGGGCTGTGTCCCACCTCTCTCTCTCTATCCCCCTTCATAAGCTGACCCCCTTCTCTGGTGCTTCCCTTTTTTACTAAAAACATTCGGCTTATGAACGAGTATACAGGGTAATCTAAATCAAAGAAAAGTGTTTGTTTGTTTTTTTTTAAAGGGAGGAAAGATCAAATTAAGTCAAAATCAAAACAAAATGTTTCAAAATTATTAAAGCAAAACCTTTTGATTGACTCTAACCAAAATTAATTTTTTTTGGTTTGTTGTTTCATGAAAATGTCTAAGCTATCAACTTTTTGTACTGATCAAGGATGGGACGAAATTTTGAAACCTTCAAAATTTTCATGGGCTCAGAAAACAGTTTCCTGCCTGGCCCTACTCCATAGTCCCGTCTCTGCTCTCCCAGTCACAACTGAAGGCCCTGCCTTTGTCTTTCCTACCTTGGCCATATGATTAGTCACATGACTCGGTCACCTGATGCCCTTTCTAGGGAACTAAGACCCAGAACAGCTGTTCTGAAGGGGGCCAGACCCTGGAACAGAGTTGGCAGCTCACAGGCCACATCCACCCGGGTAGAGGAGAGACTGCCTTGTTATGATGGCATTTAAAATCCCCTGTGCAGAAGTGTAAATGGCCGTGGAAGGTGAAGGGTAACTGAAAACCAGGCCTGTGTAAGAACAGAGTTTTTAAATTCCCTTTTCCCAACTCTGCTTTCGTTCGGGTTACGGTGGAGGAGCTTTCTCAAAGAGGAGCGTCTTTTGATGTGCTGTAAAGCAGATCAGACTTTGCATTAACCTGTCCTCCTGGGGAAGGCAATTCTTCCTCAGCAGAGAAGGTGTTATCTACAGCTCCTGCGTACTGCATCCCAGGCTTTGAGCTGCAAATTGCTCTTGACAAATTCACTCGAGCGTGTTGCCAGGGTAGCACTGTATCCAACGTGTGTTATTTCACATGGGGGGTAGGAGGTGAAGACCTCAGAGGTGGATCTAGGATCTCTTCCCTAGGAAAAGGTGGATGGAAATATCTGCTCATGGGAACAACCTGCTCATTGGAACACTCTGATAGTTTCGAAACACAAGAGGTTTGCTTTTCAGGAGCATTTTCCTGAGCTGCAGCCTGCCCTAAGTTGTCAGTGCTCATCAATCCTGGATGCCTAACTTGATTTAAAGGTCTCATCCTAGAAAAATGCACATGTGGGGAGCAAAGGAAAAAATTGCCTTCCTTTAGGAGCTTGGGAAAATGGTTAATATACAAAGCCCACTTAAAAGCTAAGAAGCGTGTCTATAATAATTTTGTTTTAGAACAGGGCTGTCACAAACTGGGTTATGTCTAAAGGAGACATGATGCTTCCATTCCACCTACTTGTGCAAATCTGTCCCTTGGCTACTTTTACTCTGGAGAAAAACCTTTTCCATCAAGATTAAAAGGAAGGATTTCCACAGAGGCAGAACAGTTAGCTCAAATGCCTTCTATCTGAATGCACTTCATCATCTGCTCCGGGAGCCTTGCTCCACAGCAGGGGATAAAATGCAGTCCCCAAGGGATCTTCATTACCTGTGTGAATGCAAGTGTAGGAACAGCTACATTGGAGGTGGGGGTGATGGGAGTGTAATTGGAAGTAATTTTACCTTCTTTCAGATTAAGCCTTCAAATATGCTAATTAACACTATGTCTGCACTACACACCATTGGTGGCGGAGTGCTGGGTACATGTGGATCTGTGACACAGTGAAAAGCAGACTCCATCCACACTAGCTCCATGTGCCAGTGAAAGGCTCTGGTGCGAGGAGGCAGTGGGGAGGCACCCGGACAACACATGACTAAAAATAGCAGTGTAGCTGGAGAGGCATGGCTTGGGCAAGTAGAGAGATGTGTAGGGTATCTATTCAGGTACATACCCACATTCTTCACGCATTTCTGTATTCAACTGGCCTAAGCAATGCCTCACCAACTACACTGCTATTTATACCCCTACTAGGGGTGTTACGTGTGTGTATTCTACATGCCGCTGAAAAATGGTGTATAATGTAGACGTACCTTTAGTCAGGGAGAAAGAAATCAGACTGCACGGGGCGAGCAGAGAAGACTGCAACCCAGCGGAGATCCCAGCCTCTGCGTTGCTAGGAGGACTCCTAAAATGCAAGATGCTGTTCACATACCGAACTGCAGCAAGGAATGTCATTTCCTCTCTTTGTGGCTCCGTTTCCCTATCTGTAAAATGGGAATAATGATACCGATCTCCTTTGTGAAGTGCTTTGAGATCTACTAATGAGTGCTATATAAGAGCTGGTTGGTGGTGTTTATTATAACCACTTTTGGGCTGCTTTGAAATGCAGCCTGCTCGGGAAGTCTATGGGTGGACAATTTATTAATTCTTTTTGTATCGTTTTGTGCTGTGCTTATGTAACCCTGACAGACCCCAGTCATTGACAGGTGGGATTGAATCTAAGACCTCTGGTGCTAAATGCATGAGCCTCTACAACATGAGCTAAAACCCAGCTGCCTATTAGCTAAGGCTGTAGAGCTCACTCATAATCTCTCTCTCTCTCGCTGTGGTCTAAAGAGATGGACAGAACCCCACCCACCCAGAAGGTGTGGGGGTTACATACTTCCCCTAGCTGAGGAAGCCCATCCTGAGCTTCAGAGACTTCGCAGTTGAAATCCCCTGATGAGCCCACAATTGTAACACTGACAGACCCCAGTCATGGGTGGGCAGGATCAAACCTGGGACCTCTGGAGCTAAATGCATGTGCCTCTACCGCATGAGCTAAAAGCCAACTGCCTATTAGTAAAAGACTCTTAATACATCTATCTCTGTCGATCTGTCTCTCTCTTCGCCCCAGCCCTCCCTGGTGCCACTAGATGACCCAGAACACGATGCCCAGGAGGTGTGTGGATTACACTTATGACAGTAAAGGTCTAACCTAGCATGAGCAGACACTGTGCAAGCTTTCTCACTCACACGCACACAGCTGCAAATGCACCTGAATCCAGGTCTGCAGCATCCTTTGCTTTCTATTCTTGTGACTCCAAATGCAGCTTTACCAATGCAATTTGGCCCTGATTTGCAACACTTGTGATGCCAGTCAGACACATTGGGTCTGAATCTCTTCTCACTCCCGATGATATAAGCCAGCAGGAACTCTGTTGTAAATGAAGTTGCACCAGTGTCTTATCTATGTAAATGAAAAGACAATCAGGCCCAGAATCTAAAATACTTATCATGATGCCCAGGACTTCCCAAAGATTTGGGATGCAGGTAAAAAGAATGCAGCTGTTACCATTCTCAGTGTTGTCAGTGCTGCAATTTTATTGCATGCCTTGTGATATTTGGTGTCTTAGGGCTTGTCTACACTATTGTGCAGGGTCAATCTAATACACAACTTCAGCTACGTGAATAGCGTAGCTGAAGTCGATGTTCTTAGATCTACTTACTGTGGTGTCTTCACTGTGGTAAATTGACAGCTGATGCTCTCCCATCGACTCTGCTTGCACTCCTCATTCTGGTGGCATAGTGGAGTTGATAGGAGAGGGCTCAGCGTTCGATTTATTGCATCCATACTACATGCAATAAATCGACTCCCACTGGATCAATCGCTGCCTGCCGATCTGGTGGGTAGTGTAGACAAGCCCTTACTCAAAGCGCCAGCTCTTGGAATCCTGGGATTATATGAGAATCTCAGCTTTCATTTAAAAAGAAAAATACGTTTGTAGTTCTTGTGAGTGCAGAGAAAAGTTTCCAAATGTGACCCGAGTGCTTTCTAAAGGCTCAACCCCCCAAAAGCAAATAGAAAGAACCTAACTTTTATTGTTGTTTTGAAATCCCATGACTTCTGAACCCCTGGAGTCGGTAGTACTGCATCTAATCAGCTACCTGGGCATCAGGGCATGGGTAGGTTATGGTGAGAAGGCTTTTCAGAAGATTATAGATACATGGCCAAACCTTTAGTCCGGGGTTGACCCTGCAAAGCCTTAATGAGCAAGAATTTCTCACTCACAAGTTGTCCTACAACAGCTGCTGTGAAAGAAAGTGTAGTAGAGTGATCAGTGCCCTGCTACAGCATTCAGGACGCCTGGGTTCTATTTCCCTATCTCCCATTGGCCTGCTGCAAGACTTCAGCAAGTCACCGTACCCCTTTGTGTAGAAACGTACTTATCTGTGGAAGGAGGCGTCTGAGGCTTACCTCTGTATGTAAAGTGCTTTGGTGATGGAAGGAAGGAAGGAAAGCTCTAATTAGCATCATCGTTATTCATGTGAATACGTTTACAAAGATCAGGACACGAATCTGTACGCAAGCAAAACTCACAGGGTGTGTCTGCGTTGTAAAGAACAACCCGTGGCTCTGAGTCAGTTCGCTTGGGCTGTGGGGTGAAGACGGCAGCGATAGACACTCCTGCTCAGGTTGGGGCCCTGGGTCTGAGGCCCTCCCCTCTTGCTGAGTTTCAGCGCCTGTGCTCCAGCAGCAGCATCTACACTATTTTTAGCCGGGATGCAGGGGCTCTGAGGCTCAGAGCCATGGGCTTTTTTGTTTTGTTTTTTGCAGTGTAGACAGGGGCGGCTCTAGACATTTCGCCGCCCCAAGCACGGCGGCATGCCGCGGGGGGGCTCTGCCGCTCGCCAGTCCTGTGGCTCCTGTGGACCTCCCGCAGGTATCCCTGCGGAGGGTCCGCTGGTCCCGCGGCTCCGGTGGGACTAGCAGACCCGCGGCAGGAACGCCCGCGGGAGGTCCACCGAAGCCACAGGACCACAGAACCCTCCGCAGGCACGCCGCCGAAGGCACCCTGCCTGCCACCCTCCCGGCGACCGGCAGAGCGCCCCCCGCGGCATGCCGCCCCAAGCACGCGCTTGGCGTGCTGGGGCCCGGAGCCGCCCCTGAGTGTAGACATCCCCCCACCCACCTCTCGCTGGGTCCCTCCTTACCTCTCTCCCCCATGAGAACCCCCAGCTCACCACTCCCCTCCTCAGCCCCCCATTCCCGTCCACACCCCCTGCCCCCACAGAGGAGGGAGGTGGAGGCGCGGAGGGACATGGTGAGCAGTGGGGACCGAAGGGGGGTGGAGTGGAGAAGAGGAAGGACAGAGTCACCAAGCAGCGGTGGAGGCCTGGGGGAAGGGGCAGAGCAGGGAGGGGGAAGGGCGGAGTACAGTCAGCGCTAGAGCAAAGAGCCCATTATTAAATATCTGTTCCCCAGGTAGCTACTTACAGGCTGTGATCAAGTCACCCGTTAGCCACCTCTTTGTTAACTAGATTGAACTTGAGCCTGGGGCCCCTCTGCAAGGAGGAAACTTTCCCTGCAATTAAAATGGGACAAGATGGACACAAGGGAAGGTGAAGGGACATCATAGAAAAGGAAAGTGAATTAATTTGTGTCAATGGGGTAAATACATCGGTGCCGACTCCTTGGGCGCGCCGGGACCGGAGTAAAAATAACAGCGGATGCTCAGTTCCCGCTAGCCAGCTGTCCAGCGGTGGGACACCGGCCAGAAAAATGAACGTCGGCGTCGATGAGCCTTTTTCTTTTGTGTGTCTGTATCATGCTTAGAGGTGGTTGGAATTTTTTTCAACTAACAGTTTTTTAATAGAAAAAGCCTATTAATTGGAACCGAAACTGTTCGCAAAACAGGGTAGGGTTTTAATGAATCTCTCGACTACAAAAAAAAATTTTTTTTGAGATTGTTGAAACGCTGTGTTTTGACTTAAAAAAAACAACAAAATTCTGGTTTTTTGGTTCAGAACCACTTTGCTTGAAATAAGCTAATTAGACTGACAGGTTTTTTTGTTTTGTTTAATTTAAAAAAAAAACAGGGTTAGGGAAAGGTCAAAATTGAAACTTTGTTTCCAAATGATCAGTACAAACGGCTCTGTTTGACCTGACCCAACCTTTTGATTTTTTTTTTATTAAAACGCTTTTGAGACTTTGTTTGGACTTTTCATCTTGATTTATGAGAATAAAAAATGTTCAAGTTCTCACAGTATTAACAAGATGGAAAAGCCATTTCCTTCCCTGCTGTAATCCTGCTCTTTGAAGGCCAGGAGCAGGAAAGAGGTCTACCGATGGAAGCCTAGAGGCAGTCAGAAGTAAACCCTGTCACCAACCTATGCAAAGTGTCCAATGAGTTTCCTTCTCAGTGGCTTGGAAACTGGCTTAGTGAGGGAAGGAGCAGATTGTGCAGAATCTGTGTTGATTGGAGCCTTTAGAGAGCAGGAAAGGAAGAAGGGGTGATTCTTGCCTTGCCTTTTGCACCTTGTAAAGCGCCATGTATATTTAATCTTCCCTGGCTTGATACTTATTCACCATCACCCCAATGTACTGGATGGTGCTCAGAATGAAAATAAAGGGAGCCACCTGCAGCTATGCCCCCGATCTGTTGAATTACCATCTGTGATTGTCTGCCCTAAGTGCAGTACACAGCATATCTTTGTGGGGTTGCTATTTTCACTTGAGTGGCAGTGCTGAATGAAAGTCTAGGAAGGATCCAGCTACAGCTGTTTTCACAGCATTTGAATGTTTGTTCTCACTTGCTGTAACATCTCATAAAGGGCCTTTCTTTGCAGAATCATTGGATAGCAGCTGAACTCCTCTGACTGCCTTTGTGCAAACAGCACTGGAAAGACGAGCACAGAAGCCACTTTCTGTGGAACTGCGTAAAAGAAGAACCAGAAATCGAGATCATAAAAGATTAGGGTTGGAAGAGACCTCGGGAAGAGACCTCAGGAGGTCCAACCCACTGCTCAAAGCAGGACCAACCCCAACTAAATCATCCCAGCCAGGGCTTTGTCAAGCTGGGCCTTAAAACGTCTAAGGATGGAAATCCAAACCTCCCTGAACTTTGGGAAAGTTGAGATCCAAATCTGTACGTGAACATTGGAACTTAGTAAGGATGTGCCATAACAGACCATAAAGAGGTGGCGTTAATTAAAGAAAACAGCTACAATTATTGCCAAAGACCATTCCCTAGCATCTGTCAGATTCATCAGCCAGGTCCTCACTGAAGAAGTTTGCGTGGTCGTAGTGGCAAAGGGGGGTGGGAGATCCTTCCTTGGATCATTTAATTGCTTCTGGGACATGGCCCTGGCCAGGGTTTGGGGACACTTGGCCTACGGTTGTCCAGCCGGTGCCCTGTCCCCTATGAAACATGCCACATCCAGTGCAAACACCTGTCTGCGCACGTTTAACATTTCCTCCTTGTGAGTCCTCGCTCACGGAAGCTTAGAAGTGGCTGCTCACGAGTGTTTCTGCCACTAATACCAGCTGGCTGGAATGTTTGCAGAAATCAAGCAAAGAACTGGAACCTGAGCACGGCTCGAGTTATTTCACTTTTAAATTTGGGCTCGTGGTAAATACCTTGGGGCATTTGCCCAGCTCCTCCATCTGAGCGGCTCTGTTGCTCCAAGCTAGATCTACTGGGCTCAACCACCGCTAAGATCTTCTGCAACTCTGAACTTCTTCACAGCGGCTACTGCAGTGAGCTCGGTGCAGGCAGTCGTGGTTATTGTCCTGGAGCAGCAGGGCTACATGTGCAGCTCGATCTGTGGCTAACTGATTTGTGGAAGGATACAGGGAGGAACTCCAGTGAAGCTAGACAATAATCGAAGGGGCTAGGCTTTCTTCCCTTACATTTTGGCATCAATTTCCTGCATTTTAGAAGATTTAAGAGATCCAAGGACGTAAAGCTATGGCAGCATAACATTTCTATCTGGAAGACCAAGAACTGGCTCACCCTGGTGCCTCTGAACCCTGCTGCCCCCTGCATCTTCCCTGGGGGCAGTGCCTGCGGGGATAAGGGGCAGCTAGTGGGTGCAAGGAAAGGAATAGAAGCTTTCTGTGCTAAGACAGTGGCAGCTGCAGTCTGCTGGAGGCCAGGGATTTTGAGTGCTTAGTGCTGGGATCTCTGGCTAAGGCGCCAGCACCCCCTACTGGTTCTCCAAAGCCACAGACCTGTTTGGAACCCCAGTCTTCTGGGTGTATCTAGGGGGCGTCATCAGAGGGCGTCATCTTTCCTCATCAAGCTTTGTTCCTCTAGAAAGCTCAAATTAACCCTCAGTGTTTGCAGTACCCAGGATTCCCTGTGGAAATGAGATGCAGCACCCAAAAAAGCAGACACTCCTAATACTTCCCTGACAAGGCTGCTAAGCAAGCCAGTTAGGCTTTATTCTCCTCTCCTAATTTGGCGGCTGCACTGTATTCCCACACTGATTAATGTCACTTTCCCTCATCGTCTGGAGACTCTGGAGATGCTGCACAGTGATTTAATATCTAACGGGGGACGTGTTTTTCGGAGCTGTCCTGTGCTGCGGCTGTACATGATATTCGTTTGTCAAGCTGACTGAATTGATTTTGCCCATGACATGTGGTAATGGATAGACTCCTCTCACTCTGGGAGGGTGCTTGGCAGGGAGAGAAGGAGCCCTCTTCATTCCAGATGGGTTAAGTGGTTTGGCTGAATTAAAAACCCTGAAACCAGGTCCTGTTCCTGCTCTGCTCCTAGCACTGCACATGCACACTGGGTATATTGGGGACTTTTCCACACACGAGGTTGCCTTTATTGTTTACTGAAATAACCACAAAAATATAAATAAACTTAAGTTTCCAGGGAGTTTGGTGGTTTCTACTGCTCATGCCAGTAAAGCCGCCTCTGCCCCAATCCCTTTTCCCCTCTGCCATAGAGAGATGCTTAAACTCATTGAAGTGGATAGGACTCACCTGGTCCAGCTGTCGGTGTGAGTCAGCAAAATAGTTCAGCATTTCCATGCAGGATCTTGGCACCTAACATCCTATCACAAACCCTCTTACCCTGCAAACTCTCTCACTGAATGAGAACTCAGGAGTGGCTGGTTTGTCAGTATTGAAGGCTCTGCAGTTTGTTTTAACTGCAAGAGCATTTAGATTGAGCTAAGTTTGGTCAGGCTTCTGGGAATATCTAGTTCTCACTAAACATGCTCAGAAAGCTTAAAACTGGTATTAGCACAGTGTGACGTTCCTCTGGTATTATCTGGACCAGTGATCTGTTAGGTCACTCCAATCTTTGACTCTGGGAGCCAGCTTTACCCTGCTCTGCTTTGAGGACTCCCCCACTCCTGGGCTGTTCACGCACAGCCTCTGGCATGTAAGCTGTTCCTTGGATTGTGCAACTGAATGGCACTAGCCAATATCTCTGGTCCCAAACACAATTTTAGGAACCTCCATCTTGCAGTGTCCAGTTATGCCCGCGGGACGCTGCAAGCTTATATGAGTTTGTCAGTTTAACAAAGAAATTGATAGGTACCAGGCTTGTTATCCCAAGGGGAGTCTCTCACACGCTTCTAACCAAACACACTGCTTCAGGTAGAATAAACAGAGTTATTAACTATAAAGATAGATTTTAAGTAATTATAAGTCAAAGTGCAACAAGTCAGATTTGGTCAAATGAAATAAAAGCAAAACACATTCTAAGCTGATTTTAACACTTTCAGTGCCCTGACAAACTTAGCTGCTTCTCACCACAGGCTGGCTGGTTGCCCTTCAGCCAGGCTCTCCCCTTTGATCGGTACTTCAGTCGCTTGGTGGTGGTGTCTGTAGATGGAGGTGGAAGAGAGGAGAAGAGCATGGAAAATGACTCTCCCTTTTTTTCATGTTCTTTCTTCCCTTGTGGCTTCTCCCCTCCCCCACTTCCGAGTCAGGTGAGCATTACCCCATTGCAGTCTCAAACTGACCAAAGGAAGGGGGGTGACTCTCTCTCGAGTCCAACAGATCCTTTTGTTGCTGCCTAGGCCAGTGTCCTTTGTTCCTGTGAGGCTGGGCTGGGTTTGTCCCATACATGCCTTGATGAGGTGTGAACTGCCCCTTTGCTCTTGGAGAGTTTTTGCCTGGGCTTATTTTAAGCCATGAGGAGACATTCTCAGCATCATAACTATATACATGAAATTATAACCTATAACACTACTGTAACAATTCCTATAACATCACTATAACAACAATGCTGAGTGCATCATGAGCCTTCCGAAGACACCCGACATAACTAGTTTTGCATTAGATACCACACCATCATATTATAAGAATTAACATGGGGGTGTAGGGTGTTCCCACGAGGTAGGGAACGTCACACACAGTCATTCCCTTACTAATATAATCCACTGGCTAAGTGTGTGTATCTATGTCCCCTCTAGTATCGTCTCCACATAGAGGATAAAAGGCTACTACTGCTACCAACTGACAAAATTCCTCCTTTATCTCAAGATGTATAAATATGTGCTTTGGTGATAAAGGTTCCTACATTCAATCCCCGCTGGTTGTGGGGGTTATTACTTTAAGGTTATAAACCCTCCTTTGCAGAGTCACTGCTGGGATCGTAAATAACCTGATCTTTTGAAATTGCTCATTGCTAGCCGCAATTCAGCAGTTTTCATCATTTTAGAAGCAAGCTGTGTGGCCAAGGTACTGACATCTCCTGGCCCGAGTGGTGCTTTATACGCACACATCACCTGGGTATCAAACCAAACTAGGCTGGAACAAGGGTGCAACCCGAACAAGGCAGATTATTTGCTGCCGCTGAGAGCTGCTTGGTACACCAAAAAGGGAGTCCTCTGATAACTTGTTAATTACAGCCACCAGCCATTGAATTCCTTATGCCCTTGTCTGCTGAATTAAGGGCCCTCCTCTATCAGCTACCTTTTCCCTGCGTAGGTAATTATAGACTATGACCAAGTTGCCTTTTAACCCTCTCTTCAACAAAGTAACCAAACGCTGCTTGTTAAGGCTCATTACAGGGCAAGTGTTCCAGACCATGAATCCTTCTTGTAACTCTGCTCTCTCCTTGTTAGCAACCTCCTTGTTGTGACCTTCCTAGCTCCCAGGCAGATGAATTAAATATAATGCTAATAAAAGGTTGCACCATAGTTCCAGTATCTGTTGCTAGAGAGCTGGTGTGGTCTGCTGGGCTAGGAGGCAGGAGATTTGGTTTCCAGGGCTCTGCCCCTGACCTGTTGTGTGACCTTGACGAGCCACCTCACCCCTCTGCTTCCCGTCTTGTCTATTCAGCTGCAACCTCTGCACGGCAGGGCCCGGCTCTCCTTGTGCAGGGCACTGCATGGACACAAAGGGGTCCTGATCCCAGCTAGGGTGACCAGATGCCCCGACTTTATAGGGACAGTCCCTATTTTGGGGTCTTTTTCTTATATAGGCTCCTATTACCCCCCACCCCATCCCAATTTTTCGCACTTGCTGTCTGGTCACCCTAATCCCAGCTGGAACGACTGTTACGCAAATATAAATAGGCATCCTGTTGAGACCCATACAGATTTAGGCATTCCTTTGCAATATGTCTCCCATCTTAAGGTCAAGCAACCTCTCATTGAAATGCCGAGCCAACTGGCAAAGTTTTGTCTCCATTTTCCCTGATGAATTATAAAGCACTTCAGGACAGCATTAGCATTTTTAAGTGCTGCCATTAATGGCCACACCAGTATTTATGTAAACAGTGTGTGCATAATTTAACTGTTTTAATATAGGCCTGGTTGATGAGGCTTGTTGGAGCCGAAAGCTGAAAATTGCCAATGGGAAGAATGGCTTTGAATGCTGCTCCAGCCTCCAACGTGGACGGAGGTAATAGAAATTGGAGATGGGAAAGATCTGAGGTATTAGATCATTTAGCCGCTCCCCAGGCCAGTGCAGACTAGCCCCCTAGGTTACATTTCCTAGTGCTTTGCCTAGTTTTGTTTTAATCATAACACCTAGTTCTTCTGTAGTGCTTTTGATCAGTAGCTCTCAAAATACTTTATTTAGGAGGGCAGCATCAATATTTTACATACGGGGAAACTGAGGCACAGTGACTTGCCCAGGGTAACCGAGCTGGGAATAGAATGCAGCAGAATCTGCTAGGCAACACTGCCTCCCAAATGGTCATACCCATGGGACATTCACCACTTCCCTTGGGAGACCCAGACTGAGAAGCCAGTGGAGCCCACCTGCTTAGTGCTCTGGGCTGCCATAGGAGAGACCTAAGCCTTGTGTCTCACTGTCTGGGCCAAGCGGAGCTTAGCCAGCACATGGAGACGGCGTACCCAGCTCGTGGTGGAGGAGGAATCGCATCGCTGGGGAACTGGGAGGAGGTGAGTGTGGAGAGGCAGATGGAAGTCCTCTCCTCTGAGCGAAATAAAGGACCCTAGGGGTAGGACCGTAAAGAAAATAATTGAGCAGGAAGCTCAAATTAACGAGTGGTTAATTTCTCCAGCATAATTAACGCCTTTTATAGCCTCATTTACATTATTTTGCATTTGCAATAGGAATGATTTACCATCATGAAAGTGAAATAATTCTAGGTCTGTGTGGTTGGCTTCGGTTTCTAGTGGAGAACAGGGAGGGACAGCTAAGCGAGATGCAGTGATTCTGTGCCCATCTCCATTCTCTAGCCAGGGTTTTAAACAATGGTTTTCACCTGAGCCTTATTTGATTCTCCAGTTTTACATTAAAGTTTCCCTAGAAACTATTCTAACGCTCAGTGGGTTTCTTGAAACTATCCCGCTCAGATATGTATTTTGCTGTTATGCCGAGTAGGAGGAGATGGGCCAAATGAGGGTGCCTGGATGGCCCGGCCCTTTCTTCAGGGGGTGGCAGTTTTCAGAGTTAAGATGAACGAGGCAGTTGGTATCTGTTGGAGCGAGTGTTTCATCATTCGTTGTTAATGAATGTTAAGATTCTGATCTCCTTTCGGGGCTGATCTCGTCTAAGAACTGGGGCCTTACGCCCGGGACTGTTGTGGTTATGCCATAATCTGGCCCTGATGACAAGGTTTGTGGAACTCCAAAGGGGAACCTCAATCTGAGTCAGACACAAACACGGAGGAGGCAAATTCCTTCCCTGGGCCTGTTTGCATTTCTCTTTGTTCTGCTGCTTGGCATATGAATTTGATGTCCCTGAGTAGCCCGTTCATATAACTTTTTCAGGGTGGTACCCCCAAATTACATGGTCTCTAATGTGGGATTGGGAGGGGGTTTGCAGACCCCCCGCTGCACCCGGGCAAGGCAGAGAGCAGTGCTGAGCTGGGATGCCCCACCTTGCAGCAGCTGCAGGGCACACGCCAGGTGCAGGGATAGTTTACAAGGGCATTGTTAGGCCAGGGAAGGAGCTAGAGGCTGCACCAGGGGGTGGGGCTGATGCCCAGAGCTATGAGAGGAGTGTCAAGGCTACTCTGGAAGTGGGGATCCAGATTCTCTCCCAACTCCTCGCTCTTGGGAGTTGGAAAAATCACAAGATGACAAATGGGGCATTGTCCCACTGGCAGACACAGTGGTTACCCCTAAGACTGACCATCTCCCGAATGGAGGAGCCATATAGCTCTGTATGAAGTGACCTGAAGGGGGGTATAATTTGGGGTGGACCAATGAGATGTCCAGACACTGTAACACCCCTCTAGGGTCCTAAGTGGGGACCTGTTGGAGTGGGTGGGCATGGTCCCCTTGCCTGGCTTCCCTGTACCTCTGCCATGAAACCAACCTAAGGGGAGTAGAAAGGATGGAGGACCACCACATATGACACAGGCGGGGCCCTATCTAGAAAGACCAGGCCAAAAAAGTGTGGAGCCATGGCCTGACCACTAGGCCAACTGGCTACGAGACTGATCCACTATAAGGATATTATGGGGCTCTTGAGGCAATAACAAGATCCAGTGGCTGGATCCAATGACTGTAAAAAGTCAAACTGGAAACCAGACACAGCTTTTAAACAATGAGAGTAATTGACCATTGGGCCAGCTCACAGAGGCACGTGGTTAATTCAGCATCACTTCAAGTTTTGAAATCGAGGTGGAATCAGGTCTGATTCTCTATTGTCCTGCGTCTCGTGTAGTCATTAACACTAGTGCAAAGCTGGGGCACCGCCCTGCTGTGTGACCTCGGGAAAGTCATTTCTCCTCTGTTTCCCCTCCCACCCTTTGTCTAGCTTGTTTATTTAAATCGTCAGCCTTTCATGGCAGGGACTGCTCCATACAAGCTCTTAGCACAACAAGGCCTCGGTCACCAATTTCTGACATTTTTGGAGGGTTCAAAAATCCAGATTTGTCAAAACTGAAACTGTTCACAAAACAGAGTTGGTTTCAACAAATCTCCAACCCTGAACATTTTTTTGGGGCGGGAAACAGGTTTTCAAACTGACCAAATGCTTTGCGTCTTCTAAACGAAACAAAAACAAAAACCAAAGTGTGGTGCTGGTTCAAAAGCCATTTTATTTTTTGTTTAGAAACTTAAAATAATAGACTTGAAAGTTTTTTATTTTTTAAAGTCAGAAGAAAAACTTAACATGTTGGGATTTTTGAAATACCCGTTCAGGTGACCCAAACGGGATTTTTTTCAGTACCTGAAGTTGAGATGTTGATTTTTCAGCCCAACTTGAGATGGGGAGGTGGGTGGCAATACAGGACTCTCAGAAAATTTTTGTGGGATGGGAAATTCATCTCCTGCCCGGCCTTGCTAGCCACCTTTGGTACATCAGGGCCTAGGTGACTTGCCCACATCATACAGGAAGTGGGTGGTGGATCAGGAAATTGACATTAAGTCTACAGCATTACAACCTAGCTGGACCAGATCCCCTTCTAGCTGAGGAGCTGGCGCTGGCATTTCTGGATTCAGCCCCTGACTCGATCACAAACCTTTGGAGTTTGTTCTGTTCCTAAAGTTCTGAGCCCAGAAGGGAATCTGTTTCCTCTTTTACACGTACACCTCTACCCCGATAGAACGCTGTCCTCAGGAGCCAAAAAATCTTACCGTGTTATAGGTGAAACCGCGTTATATTGAATTGAACTTGCTTTGATCCACCGGAGTGTGCAGCCCCACCCGCCCCGCCCCGGAGTGCTGCTTTACCGCGTTATATCCGAATTCGTGTTATATCGGGTCGCGTTATACAATGATTTTTGTTTGAAGGCCAGAGGGTTAAATGGGTATCACAGAGCAGCACATTTGCAAAGCAGAATGGTGATTTTTTTTTTGACTCAACATATTCTGTCTTTAGTCATTAAGCACAACCAACAGCATGAACATTTCATGAGCAGATAGTTAAATTTTAATTTCCCTATTGAATTCATTAAGGTGTGATCATGCATCTGAATTTAATTTTGCAACCTGGCAAGGAACCAAATTAAACATGACATAGTGACAAGGTTTTTTCATTGCATTTTCTTCCACTTGCCCTCCGCCCTATTAAAATCTGTTCTCCTCCCCCCCCCCACATATCCCATGACCATTTCTTCATCAAAGTCTTTGCAAAAGTGAAGTAAAACTACCTTGCCCTGAAGCATCAATCAAAGATGTATACAATGCACTAAACAGGGGTCTGACAGAATGTATTGTTTATGCTGGCAGATGGAGTGACTGCAACAGGGAAAAACAGGTGTTTTGTAGGGAACAATAGTGGTCTCTGTTATGACGGTTAATTTATTATATCAAATAAATTGCACACAGGCTGGGCTAGCAACAAACAAGCTTTTCCCTGTTCCAAATGCAAACCTCCATCAACTCACTCGTTTCCCCCACATGCGCTCTGAGAGGCACAGTTTCCTCCTAAACCTCCATCTAGTGACTCCCTAAGAAGTGGGCTTAGCTGGAGCTGGCGGGTTTGGGTTCATGGGAGCTCACAGATTTTTTTTAAAGGCCATTATATCATCTAGTCTGACCTCGTGCATGTGACAGGGCATAAAACTTCATCCAGTTACTTCTGTGGTGAGCCCAATGACTTGCATTTGGCTAAAGTTTAACTTCCAGAAAGGCATTCAGTCTTGATTTGAAAACTTCATGGAGAACCCACCACTTGCCTTGGTAAGTTGTGTTCGACCTGAATGAGTCCCCGTCAAGTGGGCAAAGGAACTTCTTACACACCCACTGACTCTTTAAACCCCTCTGAGGAGCAGTGGGCACTGTTTGGAGTTCTCTGCTTGACGTCCCCCTCTGGATCCCTTATTACTAATCTTTGACCTCATTCCCAATCCTTGTTTGGCTGTTAGCCCCAGAAATGACTAGTAGCCTGGCCTCAGTGGTCCTGCCCCCTTAGCTGCAGGGGCGGGCCTATGGCGTACACACTCCCTCTCTACTTAAGTTGAGGAAGCGTAAGAGAGAGGCAGATCCAGAGGTGAAACAAGAAGAAAAGGCTATCTCCAGTCCTCCCCTTTGAGGTTGCCCCTCCTGAGAGTTCACAGGATGTGTGTGTCCTGAAGGGAAAACAAGCCCCTCCTGCCCCACTCTGTGAGCATGTCTTCTCTTTTCTGGCAGGGGTGTATGGCCCTTCTTGCTCAGGGAGCATGTCTCTTTTAAAAAGGAGGCTGGAGCCTTCTGTCATGTCCTCAGACTGGGAAGGATTCCAGCATCCCCCTAACCCCTAATCAGAAGAGATAATGCATGCAAAGGCTCTTGCTGGCAGGAACCCCATTGTCCAAGAGGTTAAGAACCATTCACCGTTGCTGTCTCCTCGCTGGCTCCGTCATGCCTTTCCAGGCAGCCTGTTTGCCATGTGCCAGGATCCTGCTAGCAAATGGCTGAGCAAATTCACAGTGACTGTAGCAATCCTATATGAGTTTTCATATAACAAAAAGGAAATCTTAAGCTGACACTGCCATATTCCCCAAACTGTCACAGTTTGTTGCACTGGCTAACCACCCTCACTGTTAAAGCGTGCCTTATTTCTTCTCATTTGAATGTCTGGCTTAACTTCCAGCTATTGTTTCTAGTTCCTCCTTTCACTGCTAGACTAGAGTCTGTTAGAACCTGGTATTTCTCCCCATGAAGGTCCTTGTACGCTATAATCAAGTCACCTCTCAGTCTTCTTCTTGAGAAGCTAATGAGGTTGAGCTCTCTCTCTCTCATTGCGAGGTGTTTTCTCAATGCCTCAACTTAGTTTTGTGGCTATTCTCTGCACCCTCTCCAGTTTTTTCAACATCCTTTGTGGAATGTGGACACCAGAACTGTGTACAGAATTCCAGTTTGTCTCACTACTGCTGTATACGGAGGTTAGTATACTCCCTGCTCATACACACTAGTCTCCTGTTCATACATTCCAGCACGGCATTACCCCATTTTGCTACTGTACAACATTGCACTGGGAGCTCAGGTTCAGTTGATTGTCCACGATGACCAGGGCCGTCCTTAGGCATATTCAGCATACACGGCTATGTAGGGCATCTGAAAATTTGGGGCACCTCTGGGTCTTAGTGTCCTCCCCGCCACCTCTTCCTATCCCTGTTCTGACCCTTCCTGTAGGCTCCCACCACAGCTGGCTGCTGCAACCTGGTGAGTCTTCCTCGGGAGGGGATCTAGTACTTAACAGTGAAAAAGCCTCCAGCCTGCCAGACCTATTAGCTCAACACTGGAACGGTTGAAGAGCCTGTAGCAGGGCACTTTCTCGCTCCTGGGAGAAAAGGCTAAGCTGATTGGGGAAGCAGCCACAGCCAATCAGGCCACAGCTGGCCCTGATATAAGGGCTAAGAGAGGGGCTGGCTCACTCTCACTCCAGCCTTGGAGTGGGAAGGATCTGGCTGCATGGGAACAGGCTACCCGGAACAGAACTGGGTAAGAGTAAGAAGAGCTGGGGAGCTCCAGCCTGGCAGTTTCCTCAGGCTGAGGCCTTGTTTAGGCCCAAAGCAGGGATGGGGCTGCAGAGTTGCAGCCTGGGGGTAGGCAAAGGCAGCTGGTCCAACCCCCTTGCCAGTGCTGAGGGGCCATTACAGACTGCAGTCTGCTCCAGTGATGATGATTGGCAGTAGCCATTGAGGCAAGGTGGGCATGGGGGGAGGGGGTTCCCCTGGGAAGGGAGACCCAGAGTGGGGGGGCACTGCTGTGGGGCAGCACCCCAAGGTAAGGTGAACTGGGTCTGGGAGGGACATGGGGCCTGAGGCAGGTGAGACACCAGCCAGCAGGAGGTGCTCTGAGGCTGGAAAGAGCTAATTCCTCAATGACCAGCAGGAGGCGCAGTGGTGAGTGCTCCAGCTGCTACAGAGCCGTTCAAGGGGTAGTGAAGCCATTTAACAGGCATTTGCCATCCCCGGGTATAGACTATCAGCTTCTGAATTTACTGACAACAGTTGTGCATTACGGTCATATTTATTCAAACATGTTAGTCTATAGGCCTTAGTTTGAAATTTGCTTTAAAAATATTTCATGTGATTTATGATCTTCAGCAACACACATCTCTAAAAAATGCTTGTGTAGATTTTTAGATGCACAATCTGAGTATTTATCTTTAGCCTTAAATGCTTGAATCTTCAGACATAGAGTGTTTTAAATAAACCCTTCCAAAGACCACCCTTATCTAAAATACACATGTGAGCCTGGGCTGCCGTCGGGCATAGGGGTGCCAGTTTAATAATACTGCATAGGGCCCCGTAAAGCCTAAGGATGGCTCTGACTGTGGCCCCTAAATCCTCTTCAGAATTACTGCAGGATACAGTCCCCTCCTTCTATAGCAGGGGCCGTTTTTTGTTTTTGTTGGTTTTTTTGCCTAAATATGGGACCTTCCATTTGGCTGTAATTAAAATGCCTTTTGTTTGAATGAGCTTGGCTTACAAAGCAATCCCGATAGCTCTGTATGGCTGACCCGTCCTCCTCATTATTTACCACTTTGCCAATTTTATCACCAGTGATTATTTTTTAACACTTGCTTCCAGAGCTTTGATAAAAATACTGAATAGCTTTGGGCTTAAAACAGTCCCTGTGAAACTCTTCTAGAAATACCAGCCCCCCCATTCAATGACGATTCCCCATTAACTACATTTTGAGATCTGTCAGCCCACTCCTAATCCATGTAACATGTATCTTATTGATATTGTACAGTGCTAGTTTTCCAATCAGAGTACCTTGTGATACTATGCCAAATGCCTTACAAAAACCAAAATAAATTGCATGTGTGCTGTTACCTTTATTAATCAAACTCATAATTTCATCAAAAAACAAAATCGGTTTGGTTTGACAAGACTTATTTTGCATAAAAACATATAGACTGGATTTAATTGTATTCTCTGCCTTTATTTTTTTATTGATTGAATCCTATATCACCTTCTCCATCAATACGCTCAGGATTGCTGTAATGATAAATGGCCTCTAATTACCTTAATCATCCCACTTGTCCTTTATGAATATTGGCACAACATTAGTACTTGTTCAGGCTTCAGGGATTTCCCCAGTATCCAAGAGTCATTAAAGATTTACATCAAAGATCTCCTCAGACAACACTTTTTTAGGACTCTTAGGTGCAACTTAACCAGGCCTGCTACATTAAAAATATCTATCCTTAGTGTTGATGCTTTAAGTCCTCCTTCATTGCTAATGAACTGGAAAATAGTTCATCATGCTGGATGAGTAAATCATCCTCCTTCTTTCCAAATACTTCTGCCTTTTCTGCATCATCATTAACCACTTTACTATCAAGGGGAAGACAGCTGATCTTGTGTTTAAGGAACTAGATTATCGCTCCATTAACAAGGGTTCAGATCCTAAATCTGCCACAGATGTGCCTGTGTGACCCCTGTCAAGTCACAAATCACTGAATCAGTGTTTCATTTACCATTGGTACAATGGGAATGCTACTACTTTTTTTTCTCCCCTATGCTTCTGTCTTGTCTGGTTAAGTTGTAAGATATTGTGGGTCTGGACTGTCTCTTATATCTGTGCAGTGCTTACGCTCTGCTATATTAGAAGAAAGTCCTTGCTACTATATCTCAAATCACATCATTTTCATACCATGTCCAGATCCTCAGTTGGTGGAAAAATTGATGAAATTCCCCTGAGGCCAACAAGGTTACATCACAGTTCACCAGCTGAGGATCTGGTCCTATCTGCTGACATGACCCTCATAATACCTCAGCACCACACAGTCATTGATGGATGTTGTCCTATCCTCACTGCTGTGAGGGAGAGATGCATTATCCCCATTTTATAGATCAAAAACTGAGCCACAGGCAGGTTGCTCAAGGACCCACAGGAAGTCTGTGATTCAGTCAGTACTGAACCTAGATCTCTTGAATTTCACTTGAGCCCAAACCACAAGACCATCCTTCCTGCAAACCATTTACCCCAATTCTGCAATGAACAGTTGTGAATAGCAAGGAGGTTCCTGGAAGCCAGGATCATCAAGAGCTTAAAAAAAACCCTAAATCTGTCACATTTTTGGTTCACCTGTGGTGTTGGCTTCCCTCTTGTGGGTCAGTTTACACCAATATTTTTTCCAGGTGTTTTCAATGTTTCTTTCTGATCATCTGATGGGCTGGCCTCCTCATTTCACACTGATTTATGGGCATTTGTATTTTGTGTGATTTATGTTTCAGGCAACTTTTGTGATTATATTTCATGTTTCCCTATGTCTCTCTGGGATGGATTTTTGTTACATTGAAACTGATTAGATGTCTAACTGTCACTCTGTAGGAGTTCATCAACTTTAATTCTTTAAGCACATCTTTGCTTTTGATTTATTTCAGATAATAAATTATTCAATCTGCATTATTTGTGGGCAGGCTCTCTGTGTGAGAGAATATTGGTTTGGATTTGCACAGATGCCAGGATTATATTTCACACCAGTAGCCTGGTTCTCCACTGAGATACCATGCATAACCCTGAGGTAGGATTCCAGAGTATTGGCAAAGCAATGAAAGGGAAATTTGTACTGCCACTGTCTCTGTTCAGTGGATAAACAGAAGATGTTAGTCTCCAGGGTTATTGCAGGGTGTGCTGAGCGTGACCCGTATGCTCGATCTGTATCTGGAAAGGCTGAAGATGAATATAAAAAGCCTGATTCTTTATTGCCCTGCACCTCATGTAGTTATTTACATCAGTGCAAAAGGGAGTAAAATGCTACCAAACCAGAACAGTAACATTTTAACAATTTGCCTTGGTGTAAATGATGCCACAAGGTTCCAGGAAACATGGATTCAAACCCATTTGCATTATATGAAACACATGCATTGTTTTCTTTTGGCAAGCCAGACAGGACACCAGATCACGACCATATTTTGTCTGCCGCTTGCTGCTGCTCAACAAGGCACAGGTGTGCTGCACACAGTAATGTTTCCAAGTCTTCCAAACTGCTTATGACTATGCATTAGAAAGGCATCTCCCTAGGTTTCCCTGTGACCAAAAAGGCAGCATAAATGAGGAGGAGGATCCACTTCCTGAGTTCAGCTGTATTAATCAGAGCCACTAGCACTCGAATTGGTTTCACTTACACATAATGATTAATACAATATGTCTACACTGCATTGGCAGGGTGTGATTGCAGGGTGAGTAGACAGATCAAAGCTAGCTCACCTATATCTGTCACACCTCTTAACTGCCATGAAGACAAACCCTATGATCAACTTTAGCATGTAATGCAGTATCCAGTCCTCATGATTGTGGAGAAAAGATTGAAAGTGTAACCTCTGAAAGGCTCATAAATGAGGGGAAATAATTTTTATCACATGATTTTTTTAACCATTCTCAGTATTCTGGATTACTTGAGGGTGGCACCCATTAGAAGAAAATGTCTCTGCTTTTGTGATGAGCACACACTCGGCATAACGGGCCAGATCCTCCATGGGTGCAGACTGGTGTGGTTCCATTGACTTTGGTAGAGTGATAGTGAGATTGATCTGATGGGAGGCCACCCCATAAAACATTATTTTATTAGCCACAAAAAACAGATTTAAGTTCTGGATGTCCATAGGGGTGTTAGGTTTGTACCATGTAACAGCTGTTCACATCCATTGCTGCCTCAGGAAATTTTAGTATGGTTAAGAGTGGCTGTCAGAAAGTTGCAAAATAATGTATTAGCCCCAAATATGATTGTCATTTACAGAATGTTTGTAAATTCTGCAAGTCAAGATGTCCAGTAACCTAAAATCGCTTTAGAGCTCTGAATGTTGGACTCCAGCTTTCTGATTGGCTTGCAGTGATCTCACATCTGTGCTTCATGGGCTTGGTAAATGCACTGGGTTTAGTTATTTCCTTGATCTATTTATGAATTCTGGCTTCTCAGAGCAATACAGGGCTGGGAGCTGTGTGTTTCAAGGGGATTATTATTGTCCTTCAAGGATAGTCAAGGTCACTTATCTTTCAGTCTGCTGTATAACACAGCAGTGGCTTTCAGTGACCACGGCTGGCTGTTTGAGCAGCATGCAAACCAGGGTGACTATGACACAAAGCAGGGTGAAATTCTGAGCCAGCACAAGGCCTAGGCACTGCATAAGGCCCTCCTGCTTCTTACTAGTATTCCAGTAGCTCTGAGAAGCTCCAACCAAGACCACGACCACATTGTGCTAGATACTGTACATGCATAGAGCAATTTTCAACTGAAGCCTTTTTTTTTTTGGAGTGGGGGAAAAATGCCCTTTTGAGTCTGACACCAATTCACAATGTTTAATGTCAGTGCATTGTTTCAGCTTGGGACGTGGGGAAGCCTATTAAAATGAAATGCCTTGGATTCCTTTTTTCTTTCAAAAGGACTTCTGGTTTTAAAATGTCCTCTAATTTTATTTTTAAGCATTAAAAATGTTTTTTAAAAATGCTCAAAATTGAAAAATGTTATGTCAAGCTCAATATGGTGGGTTTGGCCCAAAGTGAATTTTTTGATTTTTTTTCAGTTTGTCAGAAATTGTAAACATTCATTGTTTGGTCCAGACCAGTTTTTTATTTTTGTTTCAGACATGCCAGCAAACCAAAAAATTCTTATTCTCACAACTCTAATTAAATAAGTTTGCTATTGCACAGAGAACACAAGCAAAAAAATAGTGTGTTTTTATGGGTCCCACAGAAATTGGGCCAGTTCTTTAAACTTTTTATTCTTAACAGATTGATCCAATGAGTCATATTTTGCATCTCCTTCTACCCTACATTCTTATCTTTTCATTTATTTATGTGAAATAAATGACTAAGCTAATTATTCTGCAATCAGTCTCCAGAAATCCCCTGGTTTTTTCCAAAGGATACCAGAGGGCTCTGAAAAAAGCATCTTGTATTTCTGTATCACTGACACTCTAACATGCTCCCTTTCACGTAACTTACAATAATGACTGGCGTGGGGTTCACTAGTCACTCTTGAGGAGGCTCCTTGTTCTGTTTCTGGGAATTAGTACTTGGCCAGCCCTCAACCCCTCCTTTGGTTGCTCACCCTGTGCTCACTTGCATGCGTGGTCACTCTGTCTGTGTCTCTCTGAACTCATTACTCCTGCTTTGTGAATCAGCCCTCTGGCTAGTCACTATAATCCTCCCATTCCAAGATATAAAAGTCCTACTGGACAAATTATCTCCGTCTTCTGCTCCACTGCCCAGTCTGTGCCACTTTGCCAGTGGCCAAGAGGGGAGGGAACCCAGGCCTGTCCACTACTCCAGGTTCTAGACCAGGGACCCTATGCCCAGCAACCATGGTCTGCCCAATCTCCCTTCTTGTTGCTGTTTCCCTGGGCTCTTTCTTACCTCTTCTCCCCCGCCCCCTTATCTTCTGGCCCACCTCTGCGTTACCACTGGAGCTTCCTCAGCTCCCTGTGGCTGCTTCACCCCCTCTTGAGTTCTTGCCAGAGCCAAGGCATGACTCTACCCACTAGCCATCTTCCTTGTACCTAGCTGACTCTCCCCCTCTCTGGAAAGAGACTGCCCTTCCCTGCAGCCCTGCTTGCTCACCACTGCCTGCTTTTATATAAGCTCAGCTGGTCCTTCTCAGCCATTAGGCTGGATCAGATCTTGGCTCCCTTCCAGGTGCTGTCTGTTGGTTAATGGGCCCTTTTTAACCTGCTCAAGTCTTGGTTGGAGTGGACAGCCCATCACAGTGGTGAAGTGTTAGAACCTGGTACCCATCTATGATGTCACCATGCTCATGCCCTGTGGATAACATCCCCAGCCCCTGGATCCTGCTGCCTGGTCCATGTGTAACACTGACAGACCCTGGTCAGCAGCTGGTGGGGTTGAACCTGGGACCTCTGGAGCTAGAGGCATGAGCCTCTACTGCCTGAGGTAAAAGCCACGTGGCTGCTGTAGCAGACTCCTTAATCTCTAAGTTGTCTGAATCCCACTATGTGGGACAGAGCACCCCACCCAGTAGGTGTGTGGGGCCTTTAGTTGTTACAGCTGGAACATGTAACCCTGATGGGACGGAGCTGTTTCAGGCAACCCTGGCTGCGAATATTTCCGTGCAGAGGATGGTGTACCTTAACAAGGGACCGAATAAAGGACTTCCAACTGTTCCTGTTATTCACGTACACCTGCACAAAATAGCAATTCATTTTTAATATGGTGGATGGGCCTTCGGGGCTCGGCTATAGAGACTCAGACTTTAAGGTCAGAAGGGACCATTATGATCATCTAGTCTGACCTCCTGCACAACGCAGGCCACAGAATCTCACCCACCCACTCCTGTAACAAACCCCTAACCTATGTCTGAGTTACTGAAGTCCTCAAATTGTGGTTTGAAGACCTCAAGCTGCAGAGAATCCTCCAGCAAGTGACCCATGCCCCATGCTGCAGAGGAAGGCGAAAAACCTCCAGGGCCTCTGCCAATCTGCCCTGGAGGAAAATTCCTTCCCGACCCCAACTATGGCAATCAGTTAAACCCTGAGCATGTGGGCAAGACTCACCAGCCAGCACCCAGGAAAGAATTCTGTGTAGGTCCTCTCGGAGGGCCAGAGAGGCCCGGGCCACTTCCAGCTTTTGAGACCCCTAGCCATAATAAAAAAAAATGATACATGAAAACAAAATAAAGCACCAAACAAAAAGTGAGACATAATTTGAATATTTTGTATTTAACAAATGCTTTTCTATCATTTTTCTGTGCAAATGAACTAATTATTGGGGAAAAATCTAGCTGTTGTGCAATGTCACATTTGATATTAAGCATGACGAGCCCATTCAAACACTCTTGTCCCATAGTTGAATGGTGATAGACCTTTACCTGCTTCAACACGTTGAAGGTGCGTTCACCTGAAGCCCCTGATGTAGGGAAACTGACAAAAATACGCAATGCAATTGTGATATTAGGAAACACCCCAGAAAGTCCAAGTTTGAATTCTCACACATAAATAATTCCTTAGTGTGAAAGTAGAATGAATTATATTGTAAAAATAGAATGGTTTAAAGAAATGCTGTATGTTCCTTTAAGCAGACATAAGGAATGTTGAAATAGTTGTCAGGAAGAGAAACATTAAGGCACAAAACAATGGGTCCACTTAATCAAATGGTGGGACATTAACAGGAGAGCGGTAACAGTGAGTTAGGAAATAAGATATGCATGTCTAGCCCAGGTAAACGTATCAGATTCTGCTTCCTTTGTTATCTTGTTAAGTTCGAGTCCTTTTATCAGTATAAATAAGATAGTTTGAGTCTTGCAGGGTGCTCACATTATCTGGGTGTATTAGCAGAGTGCTTTGCTAATGAACACAGTGATCTGATAAATTGTGAGTCCTGAATCTGACTTTGACATTAGTCAACTAAACATAAAACTGTAAAGACACTAAAATGTGACAATTCTCTACCTTTCAACACGCACTTGATCCTGCACCAGCCACTAGCCATGATTTGTTTATATAATCAGCTGATCTGAGAGGACACATTCATCATGGTCTACTCTTGGGCCATCAGAAATGATATATTTGTATTAATATTTATGAACCTTTTAAACTCTTTAATATGACAAAATCTGTGTCAGCTAACAAAAAAAATTACATCTTTTACCAAATCTCATAGACTTTTAAGGTCATAAGGGACCACTATGATCATCTAGTCTGACCTCCTGCACAATGCAGGCCACAGAATCTCACCCATCCACTCCTGTAACAAACCTATGTCTGAGTTATTGAAGTCCTCAAATTGTGGTTTGAAGACCTCAAGCTGCAGAGAATCCTCCAGCAAGTGACCCATGCCCCATGCTGCAGAGGAAGGCGAAAAACCTCCAGGGCCTCTGCCAATCTGCCCTGGAGGAAAATTCCTTCCTGACCCCAAATATGGTGATCAGCTAAACCCTGAGCATGTGGGCAAGACTCACCAGCCAGCACCCAGGAAAGAATTCTTTGTAGTAACTCAGATCCCACCCCATCTAACGTCCTATCCCAGACCACTGGGCATACTTACCTGCTGATAATCAAAGATCAGTTGCCAAATTAATTGCCAAAATTAGGCTATCCCATCATACTGTTAGGTAAAAAGCATGTCCTTACTTACCTCTCCAGCACCCGAGTTCGTGCGGAGTTGGTATGGGGCTCACAATCTGTCAGAGACCAGACAACACTTCGTTGATCAACGGGCTTACACTATTCTTAGCTTAAAAGGCTTCAGAGTAAGTGTGGCAAGTTTATTAGGGGTGAGCATCAATATTTATACACAGAAGTAAACAAAGTGATTAACAGATCATAATGGTCATGCATAATCAATCAAGATTCTACAGGATAAAACAGGTTAAAATGTAAATTAGAAAAGACAAAGGGGGAGATGGCTACTTAAGGGGAGGGGGGGTGTCATGAGTAGTTCGCAGGTCAGAGCTTTGATTAAAAGTTTCAGACAGAGACATCAAATCTGGGTTAAGTTTAAGTTTATCAAAAGTTCAGACTCAACATTCCTCCATTTGTAGCTTTGGGATAACTATTTACCAAAAGCTACACCCCATTTTAAGGAGCCAAGGGCCGCTTGGCAATTTCAGCCTGGGCCAACTCGAAGAGAGTAAGGCCTTTGGCTGAAGTAGGAAAAGAATAAACTGACCCACATGAGTTTATGAGGGAGGGGACACACTGAATACAGCAACACAATATTATAAGGATTACTATGGCCCCAACAATACCCACCAAGAGTTTTTTAACCCACCCAAATCCAGGCAGCCAATTCCATAAGGCTCCCCACCAATCATAAGGTGGCTGGCCAGAGGAGTAGTTTTTAGCCATTTCCCTTAGATGTTTGGTACGTTGAAAGGTGTCAGGGTAGGTGTCATTTACAAAAACACAGCATTCTTCATTTATGAGGGCGCAAGTTCCTCCCTGGGCTGCTAATATTATGTTTAAAGCCATTCGGTTTTGCAAAGCTAACTGGCGCAGTTGGGACATTTTCCCGGCCTGATTTTTAAATAGGGTCGCAGTTTCATTGGTTAAAGATTCTAGTAGTTCCTGTAGACGGATGACACCACCCCTCAAGCTAATAAGACCAGCCCACCGCTGCCACGACAAACCATTCATCGAAATAACATGGAGGGGCCATTTGGGGAACTGGGGTAAAAATCTGGGGATTGGTCCTGCTTTGAGCAGGGGGTTAGACTAGATGACCTCCTGAGGTCCCTTCCAGTCAAAAACCAGTGGGAGAACACTCCAACCACCCAGCGACAGACCCGACGGTGGCAACCCCACAACAAAAAGACCCCAAATGGAGACCACCGAACCAATATGCAAACAGAGACTGGGAATGACCGGGCCATCGCACCAATTGAATCCACTTCCCCACACCCTCCGTGGGCCACCCCAACCATCACCTCAAAGGCCCTTCCCCCCCCTGCCAACAACAGCCCATCCCAATCGACCGGACCCCCCCAGCCGGCATGCACACCTGCTCCCCGCATGCACAAACATCCCCTGTCCGTGTGCCCCACTCCACGCACCCAAAGAAGTGAGCTGCAGCCCACGAAAGCCCACGCCAAAACAAACCTGCTAGTCTCTAAGGTGCCACAAGCACTCCCGTTCTCCTTGCGGATAAGATGCTATATACTAGATGCCTAATTCGCATAGACTTTGCTGCCAAGCCCTGGGGGACAGGGAAGCGCCTATCTTGTCAATCAATTCCGTTGGTCTGTGTTTCTCGGTATCATCTTGGGGCAGTGTCAAATGTACTTTAATTACTGCTCAGCTCAATGGCCCTGACTTAGGCTGTTAAATGTTAATGTGAAGCGTTAAGCTAGGTTTGCCTACGGCTATGGGCCCTGTCTACCTGGTATCCCCTTGACTTTGTGAGTCTATAACATTTGTAAAACTAGTTAGTGACTTTGAGCTCCTGATGCAACAGTCAGATGCAACATGATGCACTAAAATGGCGTGCCTTATGGGACGGAAAGTGGAATCCTGCTGCTACCATTACACAGTCTGTGAAAAGAAAAGAGAGAGTGATCCTTACCTCCTTCCCTCGTCCCCCTAACCACACCACCAAAAGTGTTGACAGTGCATGTGAGGATCAAGGCTTAAGGAAAGGCCATGGGTATTATATGTATCATTCCTACAGGAGCCATGCTTGCAGAAGCTGTCTCTCTGGAAATTACACAGCATGAAGGAAGAACTAGCTACAGCTACCTATCATCTACAGGCCTGACCCTCATCACTCGAGTACCTGAGCACCTACTGCCGGTTGTTCACCAATCCAAGGGTATGTCGCTGTTCCAGAATTCAGTCTTGGGATGCGTTTCCATGGTTCTTTCTACAGTTCTTCCTCTTCAGATACAAACTCAGTTCTGTCACCTCAGTAAGAGCCACCACTTTGCAATGACGCGCGCGCTTCCCACCCTGCAAGCTGTGGGAGAACACAGCCCGCTGCCGGGGAGGTGTTTTCTCTTTGAGGAAAATGCATTAGTGACGCATCATTATATTCCTGCGGTCTCACTGCTGCTCTGCCTCATTCTGCTGCATGTGCAGAGAGAGCTCTTAGTCTTACCCAGCCATCCCTCATTGTATTAAGTTCTTCCTACAACACTTCCTGGTCCCCTCTAGGAACCGGAAAAAGAAGGACTCTGATTTAATTCCACCATTCCCTTTCTTTATAATGTTAACCCATCTTTCTCCATCAGGGTATAAACCAGCCAGGAATTCAGCTCCATCAGTTCATGGTCCTGTGGAGAGATGGGACTGGTCTAGGATTAGGCAGACTAGGGTTTTACTCCTGGACCTGCCACTGATCTGCTCTGGGCCCATAGGCAAGTCACTTCCACTTTTATTTCTAGTTGGGTTCCACTGCAAGTTCTTTGGGGCACTATCTCTTACTTTGTGTCTGTACAGCAGGTAGCATAAAGGCGGCACCCTGGTCTCACCTGGGATCGCTGTGTCTATAATAAAGTCCTGTTTTCCTGAACACAGTCAGAATCACACAGCGAGAGACCATTTCTGTGCTCCCAGTTGCTCAAGCCCCTGTCCAGCCAGCACTGAACCCAACAGCTCTTAGCGTCTTCTCAAAGTCATGCTCCTAGTGCTTCACTGGCTGCGTCTGGTGTTTCTTCGCTGCCTTCTGTCTCCATGTGTCTCTGCGTGTGCTCGCTCCACCAAATAATACCCAGCAAAACCTCTCTACCCACGTAGCTCCCTTTCTGACTGACCTTGCATGGCCTGTGGTTTGAGTGGTGGCTCCTCTTGTTTCAGTGAGGTTTGTGCGCCATTCAAACCACAGGGTATGATTCCAAAAGTTCAGAGGTTCCTCTTGGATAAACATTCCTGAGTTATTCTATTCAGGGGAGTTGGATGGCTCAGGGGACTATTAAGGAGCAGTGGCTCCTTTCATGTCTAGATTGTGGGTCAACTCCATCCCAAATTAGTAGCGACCCAGCATTGTTATGCAATGACTGTTCTGTGGCCTCTGGGCAAAGAGTCTCAGTCTGATTCCCAGCAGGTATGTGTCAAAGACAGCTGGTGTTGATAGGCACCACAGCTAGAATGCACAAGGAGCACTCATAAGTTATCACTCCAGGCAAAGGAAGGTCTTGCTGCTGTTCCTGTTTTATGGATAAATACAAAACCTCACACTCTGAGCTAAGCCCTCTGGCATCTTTCACCAGCAATCGAGTTTTGTGTGTGTGTGTGTTAAAATGTGAATGAAGATGACTTTTCTGTGGAGCCTTGAGTTTGCAGTGGGACTGGAAGTGCAGCAGGAATAACTTTCTCTTGTAGTTCTTTTGCATAAACTGAAAGCAGGCAGTCAAAGTGTGAATTTAAACAAAGGTGTGTATGGGTGAGGGGGGGAATTAACCCAGTAGTCAGTTTAGAATGTGGCTGGCTTAGTTTCTCTGCTAACCCAAGAAACCTCACCCGTGGGTGGTCAGTTTTAAAAAATTGCCTAATCTTTCTCCAAAGTAGTCAGCACAGCTAAATAAATACTGCAGCAAAATGAAGCTAAGGGCATTCCTGCATTCAGCTCTCCAAGGCTGGTTAGTGCAATTTTGAAGACTGCAGTACCCCTTAACAGGTGCTGGAGGAGGGCTAGTTTGGGGGGGGTATATAGTATTCTCCATATGCGCCTTAGGGTGCAAAGGCAGCTGTTTACTCAGAGACCAAGACTCCACTCCTGCTGTGAGCTCCAGGCTGACAAATTTGTGTATTCAGAGAAGCGCCGTGTGCGCGTGTGTGTGTGCATGCGCAGGGATCTGTATGTCTGGACATCATTTTGGGATTGGGTCCTAAATTATGTCTCTTCTTTTATGGCCCCTTAATGGTAAACCTATTTAAAAGAATGTATTTATTTGTTACCGTACTGTATTCCTAGAGGTCCCAACTGAGATTTGGGTCCCATTGCTCCATGCACTGTAGAAAGATAGAGATGCAGATTTAGTTTATTTAAACATCTATAACTTACACTCCTCACATGGGGGTTTCTGTGTAGACCTGGGCTGAAAAAAGGGGGAGAATTTAGCAAATTTAAAAATAAAATCCCTCTTTCTTCACATTTGGAATCCCTTTCCCCCCCCCCCCCTTCAGTACTGCCACTGGTTGAGATTTTCTGAAGTCTAACTTATTTATGATTGTAAAGCATTTTGAGTGCAGAGGAGGGGATGGCCTTTTGGCAGAGATCCCATGTAGTATGTGAACGGCTGTTTCAGGATGAGTTTGTGGGTATGTGCACACTGCAGGTAGAGGTATAATTTCCAGCTCGAGGAGACATACCTACACTAGCTCTGATTGAGTAGAATGCTAAAAATAGACGGTAGCTGCTGCAGTTTGAGCATGAGGAGGCGCTAGCTGCCCCAAGTATGTACCATTCTGAGTCATTGCCAATTCCTGCCAGGGCAGCAACACCTTTAGTTTAGCTTGTTAACCTGGCCAGAGCTAGCATGGGTACGTCTCCTCAGGCTGGAAGCCTTATCTTCTGCTCCTGGTCTAGACATACCCTGGGACTTCTTAAGCAGAGTGGGGGAGGCACCTCACTGTCTTGTTGAATGTATCTGATTTAAGCCGATTAACATGACAAGTCGCAGCTGCTAAGGTTCCAGCACGTGGTGGCTTTTGTATAGCATTCCCCCGCTGCTACCCGCAATCACACGGCTTCCAGTGTACCCTGCCTCTACCACCCACACCCCATACAACTGCCTCCCAGCTGCCACAATCCTTCTGCCTGAGGCCCGCTGAACGTGCTATTGTGAGCAGCGAGGGGGATAGCTTTTCCCAGGATTTAATATCTACAGTTTGCACAACCCCTCCCCGCTCATTGTAACCCTCTGTCCCTCTCCAGTGCTGGCTGGGCCACTGCTAGAGACTGATGAGCTGGCTACCCCCTCCACTAATAGAGACGTGTCTTTTAGCTCAGGCCACAGAGGGTGATGTTTTAAGACTCAGAGGTCCCAGGTTCCATCCCGGTCCTGGACAACTTGCCCAAAAGCTGTGGATTTACATATGCAGGGAGGCGAATGGCAGCTTCACTGTTTTCCCTTGTATCTTAGACGCGGGGGTAGGGAAATCGCACAGGTCTTCTTTTCTGATCCATTCCCTTCAACGGCCTCCCCCATGCCTCCTGCTCCTTGCAACCTCTGTCCCCCCTGAGCAGCAGCAGATTCACTGTCATTAGTCGTCATGCTGCCTTTGACCTTTTAATGGCCATTAAATCTTCGAAGTAAGTGAATTGGTGCCACTAAAATAAGAGCTGGCCCAAATCTTTGCCCTGTATTGGAACTGGGCACCAACCTTTCCCGAGCTCTGAAAAATGGGGCTCGTGTTTATTAAACATTATTTTTCATTATCCTAGGCCTCTGGGTCTGGACTACCTCTTCAGAGCCAGCTGTGGTGGTTCCGGTCTGACTCAAACTAGGAAGAAACTCTAAATCTGGGATTTTTGTGTTTAGTTGATGCACCGTTGTCTGAGCTGCCCATCTAGGGAGGGCTCAACCCTAACCAGCGCTGGGCTCCTACCGCAAGATGCACAACACCCTGCGGAATTAAAGCCTAACCTCCTGATCCTATAAATCCTTCTTACAAACGTGTACTGTTCAGGTAGATTCTGCCCTTGGCTGTCCCTTCTACTTTCACCCCAGGGGTCAGTGTCTGCAGTGGCTAATGCCTGAGAGTGCCAACCTCAGAGCAGACACCCCAAAACAATGGTATGTTTTATAACTAGATTTCAGCAACCCGATAACAAATGTGGCCTCCTAGATCTCTGTACCAGTCTTCCCAGGAGTCACAGACCGTCGCATCAGACTCGATCTTGCCAGCCAGGCAAGCTGGACTGAGTGAGAAATGGTCACTTATACCGAAAAGCTCAAACTATTCAGTTTACTCCCTGTTCCAGTCACTCACCGCAGCTCCATTTGTACCTTAGATCTCCCACCAAAGCCAACGCCTGTAGCCAGTCCTGTAATTAACTAAAGGTTTGTTAACTAGGAAAAAGAAACACAATAATTATTTACAGGTTAAAGCAAATAAACGTATATGCACAAATGAGTTTGTCTCAGTCAAAAAGTGACAGACGTAGCAATCTGTCAGTACTGAATCTCTCTTTAGGGCTTAAGCCAGGTTGATCCTGGAGATCTCTGCTATTTGTTTCTTAGCTCCAGTGCTTGTGAGAGTCCAAACAGCAAAGAGATGGAAAAATCTTCATTGGCTATTTTTATTTCCCTCTTCTGGCCTTCAAACTAATGGCCAAGGCCTTCTGCATGGACCTCTCTACAAAGCTTTTACTTTTCGATAGCTCTTCTCGATGGGTGGAAGGAGCCACTCTTCCTGTCTGAGTTCACAAGTTCAAAGCAGGCATTTTTACAATTATAAAACAAATTTATATTTTACCTTGTAGCATGGAATACAGACATTACAACCGAGTTTAATGCACACAGCAGCTTACAAGCATTTCATAGAGTCTAAACACATTCTTAATAGTGTCTCAATACACTATGAACAAAACTAACATACATATGGGCTGGGCTGGTTTCCAGCTATGAATTTTTCAGTGCTCAGCTGATGCCTACAGACTTGGCAAGAGCTGGTGCCCGGTTTATCAGCGTCACACAAGGTTGCCCCCGCCTTGTCATGCTAGTGGTTACAAGAGGAGCAGGGGATCTGAGAAATAGGAGTTCTATTTCCAGCGCTGATGTGGAGAGTATGTGTCTACCCTGCAATCAGAGGTGTGACTGCAGCCTGTGTAGACATGGCTGAACTAGTTTAAATAACATAGCAGTGAAGCTGCAGCAGTCCAGGGGGCAGCACAGGCTGTACAAGCCTGCCCGATACCCTGGGTAGGTACCCAAGTGGTTAGCCCAGACTGCCACGCCTTTGCTGCCATTGTTACTCAAACTAGCTTTGAACTAGAACAAAAGTAGCGCTCAGGTATGTCTACACATGCTGCAATCACACCTCTGATTGTACTGCAGTGTAGATATACCGAGATGGAGCGACCTTTGGGCAAGTCATTCCCTTTCTTTGTACCTCAGTTTCCCCAACTGTAATGGGGATTACACCGATTCCCGTTTGGAGATCACTTTGGGTCAAACTCTGACATCCTTACTCCAGTTCATTAGCAGCTTACGCGCAAGAATTGTTCCATTGCCTTCAGTGAGTCTTTTCGTGGAGTAAGATCCTATTCAGTGTGAGAATCTGGCCATCGGAAATCATAGAATGAAAGCTGCTGCATAATAGCTGGTATAAGTATTCCTTATGAACACTGGTCCCGTCTGTATTGTCGGGGCACATTAGGGTATGCAGATAGTGGGCTATGTTTCAGCATGGTAATTAATTAGTACGTACAGTCTTCAGCGTGGTCACTCACAGCCTCGCCACTTTTCCTCACATCTTAGCAAGGGGGAAAATAAATAAATAAAATAACCTCCCCGTATTTTCTTTTCTGTGAGCCAGGCCCATTTAAACCTCATTTATTATTAATCCGCCTCTTCGGTGCAAAATTAGCCTCATTAATATCAAGGTCTCGGGGAAAGTGGCTAAGTGTAATTTCAGTCGCGGCTCGAGGTAAACGAACCCCCGGCAATGGGAAAGTCAGCCTTCGTCAGAGCCTCGTGCAGTTCTGCTTCCTCCCCTACCCCACGCACACGCACGTTCGAAGGGAAATAAATCCACTGGGAAACGGCCTGGCTCTGGGGTAATGAGCGTGATTTAAAACCGCTGGCATTTGACAATTGCAGGCGCCTTTGACAAACTGCGAATGGCCTCCTGGGTCTGTCACTTTATGCATCCTTTGACTCCCTCTTGTGGCTGAAGGTGGGAGGCGTGCATCTTGACAGGCCGAGATGGGTCCTCGAAGACTTCTGCGGCATGTAGGGCCTTGTCCACAGGCCGACAGAGTCCAGGGGAGTCTTTTTCTTGACTTCCCAGCCAATGCTGAAGCAGACCCCAAGCCCAGGGAAGGAGGGGGTTAGCTCCCAGGAGATGTTAGGGCACTTTTAAAGGCAAAGCATGTGGACTTGATTTGTGGAGATACAATAACACCATGGTCACCCTGTCCCCACTCCTGATTTTTGGTTCTAAGTCCTTTTGGGACAGGGGCTGTCTCTCTATATTGTGTGTGACTGGACAGCAACTAGTGCAATGAAGCCTTGATCCCACCCGGGGCTTTTCAGTGCTACCACAATACAAATGACAGCTCATGATGAGACAGAGGAACAGCCGCGGCAAAGACAAATGAAGGCTTGGAGAGTGCTCCTGGCTCAAAGGGAAACAAGACAGCCTTGCTAACCATGCGCTGTTCTGTTGAGTTTCTCGGCAAACGGCAGGATGGCTCTTTTGCTTGGGATGGTCTGTTCTCTAGTGGTTCGAGCAGGCACCTGGAAGGCAGGAATTAGATGTTCTAGTTCTCCGACTGAAGTGTGAATTTGAGCAAGTTTTATTCCTCTGCTCTTTTCCTCTGCGTTCCCATCAGTAAACGGACACACATTATTACCCCCTTCCCAGGGAGGGGCGTGCACCGTTGCTCATTAATGTCTGTGTTTTGTGCTGGCCTTATGCTATGTAAGTAACCTGAGGGCATGACACTGTCTGTACAGACTCAGACCATCCCAAAACACGACGTGGGTCCACCATATCCCTCATTATCAAGGACCATTTCAGTGCAAAGTACATCCTGTCAGAGGGTATGTCTATGCCGGAGCTGGAGCGGTTGTTCCTGGCTTGTGTAGAGATACCCACGCTAGCTCTGACTGAACTAGTGCCCTGAAAGTAGCAGTGTAGCTGCAGCGGGGTGAGCGTTGGGAAGGGCAAACTGCCTGCATGTGATCCCATTAGAGACCCTAGTACATAGTCAGGGCAGCTAGCCCCTCCTCCCCACTTGCGTTGCCGTGGCTACACTGCTAATTTTAGTGTACCGGCTTGATCAGAGCTAGAGTGGGTACGTCTGCCCGAGTTGGAAGTCACCCCTCCAGCGCTAGTGGAGACATACCCTTAGAGTGATGCAGCTCAGCCCTAGGGCAAGGCTGAGGCCTCTTTGTGCTACTGCAATACACTCACTTCTGCTCCACGGCAGAGTAACTGCCTAGACAAGGGCTCTGCTAACTGAACGAGCCCACCAGTGTCAAGCCACCAGTTTGTAGGCGGGACCCATGCAGCTGGGTCTTTCCTGAAGTCTCTTGGTCATTCTGCGGCCGAGCCCCCCGGCCCTTCTCTCCTCTCTTCCCCTCTGCCTCAGCTCTGCCAGATTTTCGAAGTGGAGAGCCTGATGGTCTCCCCATAAATGGGCTTCTCACCAGCCCCTTTCCCTGCCATCGCATCTCCCCTCCTTCCGAACTGCAGCATGGAACTGAGCCTCCCAAGGCCACTCGGAGCAGAGCTGGAACCTCCATCAATGCCACTGGATTGGGGAACCCCCCAGCTTTCAACGCAGCATGAAATCTTCTCCTTCACTTTAAGTGTTGGCTTGGGAAGGGAGGTGATCTGACCTTGTGTCGCCGGCTTTACCACGTGGCGTTTGCAATGAGAAGCTACGTATTGCAGAAAAGATGTTTGTAAGGGGAAAATGATCATGTTGTGACGGGATTGGACGAGGGTTAGATGAGACGAGGACTCTGAAGATCTGGGTTTATTGCCTGTGTGAACTTGGGCAAGTCACTGAGGGTGTGTTTACTATAATGCCATTTCCCCTAGGTATTGAGACTGGGACTGCTGGATCTCTCCTGCCTGTGCTAAAACATCCATTTCTCTTGGCCAAAGCTGTAGCACGGGGTGGGCATACTACAGCCTGTGGGCCAGATCTGTCCTCCCAGCCATTTTAATCTGGCCCCCGAGCTCCCGCTGAGGAGTGGGGTCTGGGGCTTGCCCTGCTCCAGCTGGGGAGCAGGGTCGGGGGCTGCTCCATGCAGCGGCATGGCCCCTTCTCCACCTCCCATGCATAGGGGCAGCCAGGAGGCTCCGCTCTGCACATTGTCCCCATTCCAAGCACCTCCCCTGCAGCTTCCATATGCTGGGAACTGCAGCCAATGGGAGCTGCAGGGGCAGTGCCTGCGGATAGGGCAGTGTGCAGAGCTGCCTGGCCAGGCCTTCATGTAGGAGCTGGAGAAGGGACATGCCGCTGATTTCAGGAGCCACTTGAGGTAAGCGCTGCCGGGAGCCTGCACCCCCAAGCCACCCCCCTGTGCCCCAACCCTGATCCCCTTCCCGCCCTCCAAACCCCTTGGTCCCAGCCCGAAGCACCTTCCTGCACCCCAAACCCCTCTTCTCCAGCCCCACCCCAGAGCCCTCCCCGCAGCCGGAGCCCTCACCCCCCCCGCCCCGCTGCATCCCACTCACCTACCCCAGCCCAGAGCTCCCTCCTGCATCCTAAACTCCTCATTTCTCACCCCACCCCGGAGCCCGCACCCCCCAACCGGAGCCCGCACCCCCTCCCACACCCCAACCCCAATTTTGTGAGAATTCATGGCCTGCCATACAATGTGCCATACAGATGTGGCCCTCGGGCCAAAAAGTTTGCCCCCCACCCCACCCCACCCCGCTGTAGCAGGCTCATCAAACGCTGGTTGGCCGAGTCACCACTAGAGGGAGCCTGAGTGCCACCCTAAGCAGAGGTGAGCCTGCCGCACATGCGGACAAACCCAAGCTAGCTTTGAACTAGTCCCCATGAACTAACAATAGCAGCGAAACCGGGGTTAGCTCAGGTAGATCTAGACCTGCTGCAGCCACACTTCTGACTGCAGTGTAGACAGACCCTCCGGCTTGGTCTACACTAGAAAATGAGGTCGGCATCACTAGATCCCTGGGGTGTGAAAAATCCACCCTCTCCCCGAGCAAGGTGGTTAAGCCAACCCTATAGATAGCGCTTGGTTGACAGAAGAATTTTTCTGCCACCCTAGCTCCTGCCTCTCGGGGAGGTGGGTTGTTTACCTCTCCTGTTGGCAGGGGCAGTGTCTACACTGAAGAATTTCAATGGAGCAGCTGCAGTGGCAAAGCTCTGCCCCTGTAGCGGTTTAGGCGTAGATCTACCCTTAGTCTCTCTGTGCCTCAGTTCCCCATCTGGAAATGGTAGGAATTCCTTTAGCTCATTCTTTTTTCTGCCTTTTCTGTTTAGACTGTACATTCCTCAGGGCACAGATTCTCTCTCTTCCTATGTGGATGTACAGTGCCTTGCAAAGGGGGTCCAGATCCTGCTTAGGGTCTCTAGTGCTACCACAATGCAAATAGCACTTTTGTTTCTGAATCCTGGATTAATTCTCTGGAGCAGGGGCGGCTCTAGCTTTTTTGCCGTCCCAAGCATGGCACGCTTGCAGGAGGTCCCCGGTCCCGCTGATTCGGCTGCTTGCCTGCGGGAGGTCCGCTGGTCCTGCAGCTTTGGCGTACTTGCTGCCGAATTGCCACTGAATCCGCGGGACCCGCGGACCTCCCGCAGGCAAACCGCCGAAGGCTGCCTGACTGCCGCCCTCGCAGGGTGCTCACGCACTTGGAGCGCTGGTGCCTGGAGCTGCCGCTGCGCTGGAGAGTAGGGGCCTGTCATTAAACCACACTGGCTGTGATTAAATACCTTCATTGAGTGGCTGCAAACTGAAACAGCAAGGGTTCCGGGAGTCGAATGGGAATCCTGAACTCTGAAATAGTAAAACCCCAGTGCATTTGCACAAAGATGGATCCAGTGAACACCTGAAGGCCTCTGAAACATGCATCATGTTACATGCTCAATGCTTGGATTTATGCAATTGCATAGGGAAGGAATAGTCTCTTTGCAGAGAGGAGACTTGAGGATTTTGTATGCAGGGAAGATAAAGAGTTGGTGGAACGTGACTAAAGTTTGCCAGAATTGTGTCTATCCCTTGTCTTTTGCTTTGACTAATACAAAAAAATGCTGAAACTATAAATTGGATAATAAAATCGGTGAAAATCCATTTCTCCCCCCGCCCCTTTTACCTTGTTCTTTCACCCCATTCAGTTATTTATGGCTGGTTATTGCCATTTTCCATCACGTGGGATGGCCTGCCTAGATCGCTTCATAAAACATGCAGTACTTTGATTAACGGCATTTCTGGGAAGGGAAAGTATATTTATTTAGCTGATCCGTATGAGAGAGACTAAATCTCCTAATAGTCCCTGATAACAAGATATGAATATATAGCTTGTAGATTCCCTCTCTCCACCGAGAATTCATGGAAATATATTCAAAAAATATTTCATCGGAATATGTGAATTTCAAGTTAAAATCCACTGCAGGGTGTTTGTTTATTCATGAAGTGTTTCAGAGGTGCTATAAAAACAAATAACTTCCCTGGTGTTATGTTTTCCCCTTATACACAAAAAGGAAAACACTTACTTACAGCCTAGATAACTTTTTAAATTTCAGTTTAAAGAAACGCAACAACAAAAAGCGAATATGAAGTCCCCACAGGGGGTGAGAGCAAGAGAGAACACAGAGTGTGTGACTCACTCTGTACCATTCTGCACTGAAACACAGGAAGGCATTTAACATTGAACAGTGCAGAACACATAAAAAAGAATGGCAACATCTTTCAATTACATAACTTCACGCACCGCACCTCAGGGTGTTAGATGTTACATGACCAAGAATTTTTACTCTAGAGCTCTAAGGATACTTATAGGGTCAATGACCCACATGCAGAGTTTTCCCCACATTGTCAATAGCTATAAAATGGCAGTTCTGCTTCCATCTGAAACAAAAGGAATTGCTAAAAACTGGTAGGGCTAAGGACATTATATCTTAGTCTGAATGTGGCATCATGCTTCTGGGTACTATTTACTACATAATACTACACACAACCCTTGGGTTAGAATATTAAAGTTTCCTTTACAGGCATTTCTTTGGATGGGGGAGGTCCTGGATTCTAATGCTAATGTGGTGCCCATCTTTAAAAAAGGGAATAAGGAGAACCTGGGGAACTACAGAATGGTCAGCCTCACCTCAGTCCCTGGAAAAATCATGGATCAGGTCCTCAAGAAAACCATTCTGAAGCACTTGGAGAGGAAAGTGATCAGGAACAGTCAGCATGGATTCACCAAGGGCAAGTATTGCCTGACCAACCTGATTGCCTTCTATGATGAGATAACTGGCTCTGCGGATATGGGGAAAGCAGCGGACGTGATATATCTTGACTTTAGCAAAGCTTTTGATACGGTCTCCCATGATATTCTTACCAGCAAGTTTAAAAAAAATGGATTGGATGAATGGACTATAAGGTGGACAGAAAGCTGGCTAGATTGTCGGGCTCAAGGGGTAGTGATCAATGGCTCCCTGTCTAGTTGGCAGCCAATATCAAGAGGAGTGCCCCAGGGGTCAGTCTTGGGGCCGGTTTTGTACAACATCTTCATTAATGATCTGGATGATGGGATGGATTGCACCCTCAGCGAGTTCACAGATGACATTAAGCTGGGGGGAGAGGTAGATACGCTGGAGGGTAGGGATAGGGTCCAGAGTGACCTAGACAAATTGGAGGATTGGGTCAAAAGAAATCTGAGATTCAACAAGGACAAGTGCAGAGTCCTGTATTTAGGACGGAAGAATCTCATGCACTGCTACAGACTAGGGACCGAATGGCTAGGCAGCAGTTCTTCAGAAAAGGACCTGGCGATTACAGTGGGCGAGACGCTGGATATGAGTCGACAGTGTGCCCTTGCTGCCAAGAAGGCTAATGGCATATTGGGCTGCATTAGTAGGAGCATTGCCAGCAGATCGAGGGAAGTGATTATTCCCCTCTATTTGGCACTGGTGAGGCCACATCTGGAGTACTGTGTTCAGTTTTGGGCCCCCCACTACAGGAAGGATGTGGACAAATTGAAGAAAGTCCAGTGGAAGGCAACAAAAATGATTAGGGGGCTGAGGCACATGACTTACAAGGAGAGGCTGAGGGAACTGGGATTGTTTAGTCTGCAGAAGAGAAGAATGAGGGGGGATTTGATAGCTGCTTTCAACTACCTGAAGGTGGGGTTCCAAAGAGGATGGAGCTCGGCTGTTCTCAGTAGTGGCAGATGACAGAACAAGGAGCAATGGTCTCAAGTTGCAGTGGGGGAGGTTTAGGTTGGATATCAGGAAACACTTTCACTAGGAGGGTGGTTAGGCACTGGAATGGGTTACCTAGGGAGGTGGTGGAATCTCCTTCCTTAGAGGTTTTTAAGGCCCGGCTTGACAAAGCCCTGGCTGGGATAACTTAGTTGGTATTGGTTCTGCTTTGAGCAGAGGGTTGGACTAGATGACCTCCTGAGGTCTCTTCCAACCCTAATCTTCTATGATTCTATGATTTCCATCCTTCAGATGCAGAGATGAAGGGATCTCTGAGTGAGCTGCCAGTGTAGTTCTGTGGTTGAATTTGTAGATGCCTAGTTTAAGGACAAGCTTCTTGCTATTTGTAGCAGTGCTTAGAGGCTCCATTTCGCTAGGTGTTGTACAGTCTCTAAGAGACCATGTCCCTGCCTCAAAGAGCTTTCAATCTAAATGGACAGACAGACAAACTGGAAAAGGAAATGACTTGCCCAAGATCACACCTCAATAGCAGGGCCAGGAATGAACCCACCTTCCAATGTAATGTCCTATTCACCGGAGTACACTGCATTTCTGCTGCTCTGTCTGACCACAGGAATCTCTTGCTTGTAGCTAATTTCAAGTTAACCATTCTGTAGCAGGCAAGTCAATAACACCTGCTAGGGAACTGATTTTCTTTCTGGTCCCGTTTGCACCTGGTTCTCATCAGTCTGCACCCTGCTATCCCTACCTCTGTAGCTACGTGTGTGTGTGTGTGTGTGTGTGTGTGTGACCTCGACTGCTGGCACCCCAGGCCTGTGGCATGTGGATTTTGTGTGCAATATTACAGCATGACTCGATACATTTATTGCTCAGCAATAACTCAATAGCCTCTCCCATTACATCGAACTGAGTTGAAAACACCCCTTTCCAGTGGCTGTACAGCTGCTATTCCTATTGTCATTGACTGCTTTGGCCGAATGCAGCAGTCGTTAGTATGTTCAGAGTAATATGCTGCCTTTAATCCAGGCTCACAATGTACTTTAATTAATCCTCACCAATCCCGTGCCCATTAAGTAACTGTTGCTATAGCCCAGTAATAGGTGCTAGGAACCTCACACAAAGATTAGCTGAGGCATTTGGGGGTCAGATGACTTGCTCGGGAGCATGCGGAAAGTCACTGGCATGGCTAAGTAAAGAGCCCAAGAGCGTGGCTACACTGCAGCTGGGAGGCGTGAGTCCCAGACTAGGAAGACAGACTCACAACTAGCACTAGAAACAGCCCTGTGCCTGCAGCAGCCTCTAGGTCCAGGCTCGGCTGGGTAGCCTGAGCTGCTGCCCAGGCCGCAACCTGCTACACGCTATTTGTAGCGCGCTAGCTTGAGTCTGCCTGTGTGCACTGGGAATCCCACCTCCCAACTGCAGCGTAGACACCCCCAGCCCCCCAAGAGCTCTGAGTGAGGCAGGCTGGTCTCCACGGCACTCCCCGGTGTGGCTGCAGCACCTGTCGACGTCCCCAAGCTGGCTCTGATTTAGCTAGCTCAGGTACCAGAAGCAGGGGCTGGCTGCCTGAATACACACCCAGTGTCGCGGGTGGAGTTGAGCAGCCCGGGCTGCTGCAGCTGCACGGCTGTTGTTTTTGGAGGTGGCTAGCTCAAAGCTAGCTCAGGTCTGCGTAGACATAACCTTCGTCTCCTGCTCTAACTCCAGCCCTTGTTTGAGCCAGGCCCAAATTCAGCGTTGGTGTAAACGGGCGTGACTCTAGTGAAGCCAATGGAATTGTGCCTGCTTAGCCCAGGGTTGACTTTGTCTCGCAGACTGCAATTTCCTGTAACGAGCTGGTCAGCTGGGTTTTTCATTTCTTCGGTGCCCCTGCTGACCTCTCCCGTGAGGATTTCATGGTGCTGAGCCACGGGGATAGTGATAATTCTGTCTGCTGTCTTGATAACATCCCTCCTCCAGGACTGACGCTAATGCTAAGCTCAGAATGGCCTGGTAGCGCTTTTGCGAGCCTTTGGTCTATCCACACTGGAAATATCCGGTCCTGCTCTATCTCACAAGGAACTATCCATCCAGTGATGACGCAGGTGCATGGGGTGTGTTAAATTCTTGGATGTTTCATCATGGCGCTGCAATGTCGAGAGGCTTCCACTGAACCTGTTGAGTTAGTCTTTGTATAGACACATAGTAAGACTCAGTCCTTGCCCTGAAGAGCTTGCAGGCCAAATAGACAAGACAGTGGATAAACAGGAGCCAAGAGCAGTTGAAGGGAGTTGCCCAAGGTCACCAGCACGCCTGTGGCAGAGCTAGGAGTAGAATCCAGTTCCCCTGATGCCCGGTGCAGGGCTTCACAAGTGATGCCTGCCCCATATTTCTGTACTGAAAAAATAGCGCACAGTTTTCTCCTTGTCTAGAATTATTTTCCACCCTGGTCAAAGAGTAAGTGGGGAGAGCGATTGGAAAAGAAGAGTAAAGACAGCAGATTCTGCCGGGTGATTTCTCTTGAATACTTTCAGCAGATGCAGTGGAGTGAGGCTGATGCAGTGGCTGATTAAGAAGCACCCATTACCCCTCATTTTTGCAAAGAAATTGCATTAAATGGTTAAAGGGTCTTTTCCGTTCTCCTGCACTGTAATTTGAGAGTAGCCCTCGAAAGATGCTGAAATGATGCATCCCATCCTGCCACCCAATGCTGTGCTGAAAGCTACGTGTATTAATGCATTCTGAAAATATACAGGGACATTAAAAAATAAAATAAAATAAAAGACCCATACAATGAAACACTTTACCTGGGGTGCCAAAATAGCCACTCGTGACTTCCTTTCAATTCGGAAGTGGTGGGGAAAGGGGGTTGAGCTTCAGGACTCCCTGCAACCACCAACTCAAATACTGGTGGGGTTGACTCAGCCCTTTCTCTCTCCAAAGAAAACTCAGTACTATGGAGCTCAATGTATGCAGTCTTTCAGAAGAGACTTTTAAAACAGGCCCTGTTTGTTCTGCAGGGGTATGAAAGATCCTATCGCAATTGTCCTAACAGTAGGGGTTTGCCCTAGTGTAAGTTGCTTCCCTCCACCCCAGAGGTGGCTGCATTCCATGGAGCTGCACTGAAGTTGATGAGGAAAGATCTGAGGCATATTGAATGCTTTTGAGGCCGTGCTGGCTGGCTCCAAGCCCCCCATGTAGAGAGAAAATCACAGCCAGTTTGCATCACTTCCTGCGGGCTGATTTTTCAGCCATTTGACACTACAGGATTGTGTCTAGCCCTGTGTTTCTACACATTTTATCTTTAAGCCTAACTTTAATAGCATGATCCTATGGATTGTAATCCAGTGGGAGTCAAGGGCACTCAGAACCTCATAAATTATGCCTAGCACCTGGCAGGATCAGGCTCTGTGTATGCTAAAAAAACAAATTATTGGACAACATACCCTTGATAGGTCCTACTAGTAATGTTGCCCCTCTGCTTAGTGGTAACAGAATCTGGGGTCTTGCCGGTTGATTTTCTGTTGGAGGAGAAATCAATGATATGGAATCTGAGTATTTTCTTAGTATAACTTGTTTCTTTCTTCTGTGAACACCAGTCCTGGAACAGAGGTGGTCACAGACAGCATGCAGGGAAATCCCTCCTTCAGCGATCTCCATGCCCAGTACCAAGTAAGCGACTCATCCCCCAAAAAATGACTCTTGGTACAGAGATCGAGAGTTAATTCTCTTGCTGTTTGCAAAGGCTCTCCCGAAAGCTACGGTATCCCAAAACTAACAACAATAGAACGTTGCCTCAAAGATTGACCAGTTCTCTCCTGCTAAGAAAAAGAACTTGTAAGATTTAAGTACAACAGCATCCCTGATGACTTCACTACAACAGTACCTTCTCGTCTCTGAGCAGGGGTTCAAGAGTTTGGCCACGCCAGCAACAAACCCATTGTGGTATTCCAGCTGTAAAAGCGCTTGTCCTGGCTGGGTATCGGCAAAGAGATATAAACATTCCCTTTTTGATTCCCCAGGGAGAGCACATGCTGCTCCCTTCTACTTTATCATTTTAATTTGTGCCTCAGATGTTTCCAACATATTTGTTGTTTAATTTTGTGCTTTATTTTTAGTATTTCTCCTTCATGCAGCTGCTATATAGATTTATTTTTGGCGCAGGATGGAAATCTGACAGAAAGGAAAATGCTTTTATTTATGAGCATTCTGCCTACTGTAGGCGATAAACTATTGCTTTGATTACTTCCCTGCACAATCATTTAGGCACTGCTAGGAAGCTGAGGAGGATTAGGAGATGCTATCGAAACTCATTCAGATACAAATGACTTTAATATGCTTTGACACGCACATCGGTAAATAAGCCTTGTCTGTTGCCAAGGTGATGTTCCTTTGTTGCTATGACTATATCAAGTGAATATGGTTGTTCCGTATTGGTTTCGCTTTGAGATACCTATTTTTGGACCATCCCTTTAATAACTTGTGACACTAATTGAGTGATAGGGACTCTGGCTGTGAATTGGATTTGTGTGGTACACACTATGAGCTGTTGCGGTTAATGGATGGGGCAGGTTTTTCTATAGAATAAAATATTCCGGGCCAAGTGCATCCCTGCTTGTTAACTCCATTCTCTTCAGTGAGATGAATTTGACCCCTGTTAAGAGTCAGTACTCCTTAACGGCCTTTCACTCCATTAAATGTATCATAACTCTTCTGTTATCTACACAACTTAATTTGAAATTGAGTCTACAGTGAAACATTATGCCGAGAGTTACAGGCGTTCAGAGGAATAATATAGAGTAATTACTCTGTTATACTGATTTGAAGAGACATCTTTTCTCACATTAACAGGCCAAGAGGTAACACTGGCTCAGATCCTCAGCTAGTGTAAATTGGTGTATCTTTCACTTCCATAGAGCTATACCAGCTTTCACCAGTGGAGGATCTAATCCAGTAGAGATGGTTGCAAGTTTTTCAGTAGAACCGTTTTCTGTTGGGAAATGCAGTTTTGCCAAAACCAAAATGCCTTGCAGTAATGTGCCCATCTGGGCAAAATTTTTGATAGAATTTAGTCGAAACAATTCATTTTTGATCATGTCAAAATACGTAATTTGGTTAAGGTAAAACTACTTTATTTTGATGTATTGTTTTGTTTTGACTATTGAACTGTTGCACGTTGCTATATAACATAACATTATGAAAACACGACGTTTCAATTGTTCTGAATAAAAAAAATCTGGAATTGTCATTCTGGGGGAAGTGTTGACATCTTGGGTTTTTGTTCTGATTTGGAATGAAAAGACACTTAGAAATGTTGGGATTTCCCATGGAATGGAAATTCCATGTTCCAACCATCTCTTTCTAGGCTAGTACATCTATGAAGAAAGCAGGAGTCATGAGATCTATTCCGATCTCTGCTAGTTGAGGTTGCTCCTGCTTTGAGCAGGGGTTTGGACTAGATGACCTCCTGAGGTCCCTTCCAGCCCTAATATTCTATGATTCAATGAATGTGCATCTCCATTTCCCCATATATAAAATTGCCTCAAAGTAATGTTGTGAACCTCAATTAATTAATGTTTATAAAGTTCTTTTGTGACCACAGATGAAAAATGCTGGAGAAGAGCTAAGTATCATTACAGAATTGGGTTGGGTGAGTAAGAAGAGGGGGTTTCTGTACGGTACGAGGATGCTTTGTGCCTTTCCCTCGACATTCCTCTCAGTCTGCATTTTTATGTTTAGAAACGTTCTTCCTTGTCAACGATTAATGGCTTTGCAAGAGCTGATGGCTGTTGTCCTTGAACTGGGTGAATGGAAGTTTGGGAACTAGATGTTTTGTTATTCTGTGTGTGTGTGTGTGTGTGTGACACACTATGTTAAAACATCATTAAGTTGTTGCAAAGCACTCAGAAGTTAGGATGTCAGAATAAAGGTTGCCCGTGCCCTGCTTGGCACAGCCTTTTCTGCCACTGTACAAAAGACAGGACTGGGACACGGTCAAGATGGAGGAGACAGGGCAAAAGCGGTCGAAAGAGATGGAATCATCTGCAATTGTAGCTGCTAACCTCTCAGATGTCTCTATTGAGCATGTGCAAACTGAGATTTTTCAAAGGCTTATAAATTTTGGCAAATTTGGGTGGATTTTTATAGGATTTTTACAGGAACAGCAAAAGATCCGTCCCTGGCAAAATGCCACTCACCTGCCAGATCTGCAGTTCCTGCTCCAAAGCAAGGGGGTGCTAGAGCTTCTCAAAGGAAAGGCCACCGGAATTTTTTTTAACATTGCAAAACCATGTTTTTGCCCCTAACCTTATTCTCGGAAATGGATGAATCATTCGGGCTGAAATTTGCCAGTAGTATTGAAACTCAGGAAGACACCTGATGGGGAAAATTTCATCCCAAAAGGTTAAAGTTTGGCAAAAGATATAAGCAACTGTAAACAGGGTCTTATAATGGGAAGCGTTGAGTAACCTTAATAATGGATGGTGCTACCGGTCCTGCCTATAATATAGACACACACATCTGTCTATCTTTGTGTGTTTCTGTACATATATGTAGAGGCTGGGATTCTCTCGCCAGACTCTGTACCCTACTGTGGCGGTTTATAGCAGCCATGAAAGCCCAGTATCCAGCCAGGGAAGAACTTTCCTGGCAGAGGTATTGGGCTGGGCTGGGCAGGCCTCTGAGCAAGACCAATTCAGTGCCCATGTTGTGGGTAGGGCTTGGGGCATGCTCATAGCATGTAGGATTTGGGGCAGTCTTGGTAGTGCCACCTCCCATAGCCAGCCGGGGGTGAGCTGTAGTAACTTAGGCCAGCCCATTAGCTACCCGCGGAGAATCCTGGGGGCGCAAATCTGCCATAAAGACGCTCTTGCCCTTCACTTCCCAGGGCTGCAAGTTCTGTGCTGTGCATCAAAGAATCCAACCTACAATCCCTGTCTAAGATGGCATCTCTTCTGCTACACTTTCGGTACTAGGGCATCGCCGCTGGCAGCGTTCTATCTCGTATCAGCACAAAGTGCGCACCGTGCGCCTGGACTGGAGCATTTCTCTAAGTGTGGGTAGGCCAGTCATCCCCTTTTAAGCCGGACAGTCCTGTTTTTCCCAGGTTTGTCCTACGGATATAAAACCAGATGTGGTTTTGTTTGGTATCATGCCACATGGGAGAGAGGATGCCATTTCAAGAGCGCTCCTCTGGCCCTGCCCCCGGCGTCACCTTGCACTCGCTGTGAGGTCATGCTGCTGGGGATGGGTCCACCCTGTACTCAGAAGTACTGGAATGTCCGGTGTTCTGGAGATGCATCACTGGCTCTTCTCTCTTGATGTGGCTGTTACCTGTCTCCATCTGACCATGTCTTGGTAAAGTCCCTGGATCTGGGTCACTCTGCAGTCAAAGTCCTTTCTGATCACAAAGGACAGTCTTCTTGGTTTCCTACTTTGTGAATCAGCAGGACCTTTTCTTCACAAGCTTTTTCAGTTTCAGAATCTTCCATTTCCTGTTCCGTCCTTGTTTTTTTCTTAAGACCCTTCAGAAATGGCGACGCTGACGGCCCAATTCTTCGTTGCCCAGCACCCCACACTGACGCTAGTGCAAAGTGGTACTTGATATCTGCGGAAGCCCGTACACTGATTTCAAATGCTAACCCACTTGCCCTCATGATGAGGCTGGCGGCGAAGGCAGACAAACATTTGCAGCAGTGAGGGAGGGAGACACTTTTACTGAGGGACACCAGGTAGCTCCTCTCCTCTGACGTCGATTGGTCAGCTATGGTGGTGGGATGCTGATTGGCCAGCGTTCCCCAGCTCCCAGGATTTAACCTAGGGTGGGGATCACACAGAGCATCTTTCAGCTCCCATCCAGCAAACCCAACCTGAACTAAGCCAGATTCCCATTCCGAACAGATTTTTTTTTCTCCCATGGATTATTTGGCAGAGGGCCAGGGAGTGTTTTGCTTTCCTTGCAGCACCGTCAAGCTGCACTGGGTTAAGTTGGAAGACACTTAGTACCTAACAGAGGTACTGGGGTGGAGTTGTTAATTTGTTCCAATTTGCAGCTGGTTTCCAGGGTGGTTAAAAGGAGAAAATGAATAGTTCCCGGAGGTAAAAGACCTGAGATTTTGGTGATGGGCCTTGGGCTCATGGGGCAGGGTGAGATCTTGTGGCCTTCGCAGGCCAAGGTCAGACCCTGTAGCCCTCATGGGCCAAGGTCCCACCTGTAGTAGGGTGACGACTCACCAGCGCAGCGCCTCCTGCTGGTCGTCCAGGGAATTAGCTTTTCCAGCCCTGGCGCGCATTCTGCCGGCCAATGTCTCGCTTGCCCCGTGTCCCTCCTGGACCCGGTGCCCCTTTCACACCAGGGTGCTGCCCCAAGCAGTACCCCCGCAGATCTGGGTCTCCCCTCCTCGGGGAACCCCCAACCCTCTATCCCCACCCTGCCTCAGTCTATGGCCACTGCCAGTTCTCAATTAGCCCCCGTTCCCTGGGGCAGACTGCAGCGTAAACACCACTCATCATAGGCAAGAGGGGTTTGGACCTGCTGCCCTTGTCTAACCCCAGGATTGCACCTCTGCAGCCCCATGCCTTCTCTGGGCCCTTCTCAAGGCCTGCAGCCTGGGGAGTTGCCCGGCTGGAGCTCCCCAGCCCTGCGCCACTCAGGCACCCTATTGCTCTCAGGCAGCCAGGCCCTTCTGTCTCGCAAGCTAAAGAGAGACTGACTTAGCGCCTGCCTCGCAGCCCTTTTATAGGGCCAGCTGAGGCCTGACTGGGGCATGGCCCCACCTGTGGCTACTTCCCCCCAGTCAGCCTATTCTTACTGGTTCCCTGCCACAGCCCGCACACAGGGCCACTTTAAGCCCTTCAGGGCAGGAGCGGAGTTACTGCCCCGCTACACCACCCTTCTGCCCCCTCAGTCCCCCTCGCTAGAACTTGGAGAGAGATGAGTCCTGGGGGGCAGGCTGAGGAGAGCCTATCCTGAGTTGTGGGTTATATGGTCCGAGCCCTGTTACCCCTGCTGTGGAACCAGTTAAATGCCTAGTTTAGGAGGGTCTGGCTGATGGGTGGGTAGCACCCCTCCCTCGTGCTCATGTTTAATACAAGTTGCGGCCTGGCACTTCATTCCCGGCCTGCGTCTGTCCTCGTTTTGCAGCGGTCCCTGCACCAGTGGCTTGGCATCAGACCGAGGCGCGTTTCCCACCCGCTCCGCACTCCCTTTGCAGGGCGCTGGAGAATCAGGCTCTGTGGACTTGTCCGTATTCAGTACGTTGCTGCATTGAGCTGAACTGACTGAAGCTGGTTTAACTGTTTCTCTGTTAGGAGCTTGCCCAGATGTGACTAGATCAGTTTTACACTGATTTCCTTACACCCCTGTCTAGACAAGCCTTTGTGTGTCTGGGCTGATTTCTCCCTGAGCTCAAATGGCTGGTGGGATTTTGTTCAAAACTTCCTATTAACAATCTCGAGGGCGAGAGCAAGCGTGGGACATTTCCGGCTAAAAGATGAAAGGTTCGGGAAAAGTTCTGATACCGTGTAAACAGGGGATTTAGAAGGTTCTACAATCTAAACGATAGCTGGCATGAGCAGTGCTCCTAGGACAAAGCTCCCACTGATTTTAATGGGAACCAGACGGGGGCTTAAGCCCAAATTAATGCGATTCATCAGCTGTACAAGTATTTGTGACGCACACTAGCACGGTGTACGTTACATCACACCATAGCGGCTGGTTCACACAAGACGATAACAGTCTACTACTGCTGGCAACCAGAACCAGCAGGGTTAATTCTTTAGCTCAAGGGGCAGATGTCCAGACTGATAGTGCTAAAGATCCGGCATTCTAGCCCTGCTGATAACCCAGGCAGGCCAAGGGACTGATGCATTTGCGGGATTGGTGCCTTAAATCTGTGAAATGCTTTGGAATCTTTGGGGATGAAAGACACTGTGAAATGTTACACTGTCTTCCAGCGGGATGTGCTGACGGATGAATAGCTAAGTGAGCAAGAAGCAGTGGTTGCTAGCAGCATGTCTTGTAACCTCTTCCCTTTTTAAACAATGAAAATAGTTAATAAATGTTCTTTATAAAGCACTTCCCCTCCCCACCCACAAGAAGAGCCTTTGGGAAGCAGCGTAAACCATTCAAATAAAATCCAATTATAAAAACTAATCACAATTAGGTGGTATGTATCCCTCAGCGGGGGGAAGGGTGAGGGGGTCTTTCTTATGTCAGTCACTGCTTCTGCCTCTCCCCCACCAGCCATGCTGCAAAGAAGCTTTAACTCATTTGTTTGTGACAGCCACAAGTGAGCCCTCATTATCTGCATATTCTGAAGCTGCTTGGGCTAAAGCATTGAGGGCAAATATGAAATAACTAGCTCCGATGCGAGTTGTGCCTCGCTCCCTAACGGCTGGGGTTTGAATAGGCTGCAACGGAGACCTGATTCCCGTGTCACTGGAGTATTGGTGCTGTGCAGAGTCACTGCCATACAACTCCAGAACACCTTTGATATGATTACAGTTTAATTGAATATTAGCCATGCTCTGGTTTGACAGGCCTCTTGCTGGCTAGGGGTTGCTGTGTAATGAGTTATGACTCTTTTTCATTTTTTTTTTTTTTAGAAGTTTGGAAGACTCCTTAGCATTTAAAATATAAATAAAATCATGAGTGATGTAGAGAAAGTGGATAAGGAAAAGTTGTTTGCTTATTCCCATAATACAAGAACTAGAGGTCACCAATGAAATTAATAGGCAGTAGGTTTAAAATTAATAAAAGGAAGTTCTTCTTCACGCAGTGCACAGTCAACTTGTGGAACTCTTTGCCTGAGGAGGTTGTGAAAACTAGGACTATAACAGTGCTTAAAAGAGAACTGGATAAATTCATGGTGGTGAAGTCCATAAATGGCTATTAGCCAGGATGGGTAAGGAATGGTGTCCCTAGCCTCTGTTTGTCAGAGTCATAGAATCTCAGGGTTGGAAGGGACCTCAGGAGGTATCTAGTCCAACCCCCTGCTCAAAGCAGGATCAAACCCAACTAACTCATCCCAGCCAGGGCTTTGTCAAGCCTGACCTTAAAAACCTCTAAGGAAGGAGATTCCACCACCTCCCTACGTAACCCATTCCAGTGCTTCACCACCCTACTAGTGAAAAAGTTTTTCCTAATGTCCAACCTAAACCTCCCCCTCTGCAACTTGAGACCATTACTCCTTGTTCTGTCATCTTCTACCACTGAGAACAGTCTAGATCCATCCTCTTTGGAACCCCCTTTCAGGTAGTTGAAAGCAGCTATCAAATCCCCCCTCATTCTTCTCTTCTGCAGGCTAAACAATCTCAGTTCCCTCAGCCTCTCCTCGTAAGGAGACGGATGGCAGGAGAGAGATCACTCGATCATTACCTGTTAGGTTCACTCCCTCTGGGGCACCTGGCATTGGCCACTGTCGGTAGACAGGATACTGGGCTAGATGGACCTTTGGTCTGACCCGGTACGGCCGTTCTTATGTTAAATAAATTCACACCTGCCTGGGAGACTGAACAAAGGGAGGAGGAGAAGGGAGGAGGAAGTAAGCGGCTGCAGGAATTTTTGGGTCAGTTTTGGGCTGGGTGGTTGAATGCAGGGAATCACAAGCTGGGCCCAGTTCTATCAGTTGAGGTGTGAAAACCAAGGGAGGAGAAACAGGGCCTCATCCTCCCTGATTGATCTAACCTCGTTATCTCTAGCTTGCTTCTTGCTTGCTTATATTTACCTGCCCCTGGAAATTTCCACTCTTGCATCCGACGAAGTGGGCATTCACCCACGAAAGCTCATGCTGCAAAACGTCTGTTAGTCTATAAGGTGCCACAGGATTCTTTGCTGCTTTTACAGAACCAGACTAACACGGCTACCTCTCTGATACTTGAGGTAATTTATGTAGATTATGAATAAAATTTGTTACTCGTTGTATGGAAAGTTCATATGTGTTTGATTTAAAAAAAAGAAAAAATAATATAGAGGTAAAAATGACTACAAAGGCATTCTTCACCAATCTGACACAGTTTAGAGTGAGAGGAAGCTTTGCAAAGCTTCTGAGTCTATCTTCAGTTGATGGCGAGGTACATACACTCGGGTGCTTTTCAATGCAGACAATTAGCCAAACATTTTATTTATCTCATTCACATATAGATATATTGGCAATGGTTATTTTACTGCAGTTTTGCAAATGATTCCCTGTTGCACCAAAAATGATTCTCCATTGTACCAATGAAGAGTTACTCCGTACAGTCAGCAGAGGGAATACTTTACTCAGCAGTAATAAAGCAGACTGGTTGAATGAGGGAAGAGCATGAGACGAGGCTCACAGAAAGGCAGGGGAAGAAGCAGTAGCATGCTTCTGAGTTAGAATGTAACTACTGCTGCAGCCGTGTTAGTAATGGGCCCTTAGAAAGACCAGGTGCGTGAGATAAAATCTTGTTTTAGACCAACTTGAGTTGGAGAAAGAGACAAGTTTTGGAGTTTTCACAGCGCTATGAAAGAGCTGAGCTTACACAGATCTGAAGAAGAGCTCTGTGTAAGCTCGAAAGTTTGTCTCTTTCAACAGCTGAAGTTACACTAAAAGATATTACCTCACCCACCTTATCTCTCTATGTAACCGCAGTCATGTGCAATAGCTTTTGTGTTTGTTCTGCTTTTGAATTGGAAGCAGCAAGGCTGGGCGGGGGTGAGGTTTGAAAGTCAGCTACTACTCAGTCTTTAAAACAGGGCTTGTTCTGCAAAATATTGGCAGCAAAATGAATAGATTCATAGATTTAAAGGCCAGAAGGGACCATTATGATCATCTCCTCAGATCCCCTGCGTAACACAGACCTTAGACATTCATCCAGTGATCCTTGTATTAAGCCCATTGGTTGAGCTAGAGCAGAAACTTGATTTAAACAAAATCAAACATTTACAATGTTGAGGCTTTTTATTTTTCCTTTTTTTTTTATTTTTTACAAAACACCTCCAGTTTAATGAGCAAAAATGGTGCAGGTTTTTGTTTAAAAGTAGGAGTGGGTGGGGGGGGGAGGCTGGGGGTTGGGGGAACAGGGCTTTGGGTCAAATTACAAATTTCTTGAGCATCAAAACACAGCAAATGGTGAAATGTTGCATGTTAACCATTGTATGGCCAACAGCAATGTTCTCAGGGCTATGAAATGGCCTGGCACACTATTACTACGTTTACTAAACATTTTCTCTCAAAACTGTTTTTTGATGGAAAATTGGGGTTTGGACAAAATGACATTTTTCACAAAGTGTCTGCTTTCGGGAAAAATTTCTAGTTTTTCATTTAAAAAAAAACCAGTTTTTGGCTAAAAACTGAAAATTTTTGCTCCCCAACCAAAAACATATTTGCTGGAAATGATTGTTTTCTGTTTAAAATTTGGTTTGGGCTGAAAAAAATTGGTTTCCCTAGTTTTTGACTACAAATCAAAATTTTCCACAGACAGGAAACCCATTTTCCAACGAACTCGGCAAATTATATCTTTTTGCCACGACATTTTACCCAAAGCACTAAAACCAAACCAAACCAACCAGCACCGCCAAAAATGGTTCTATTCACACCAGTCTAGTTATAAATCACGTCGTTCCCAGGTTCAGTAAAAACATCCCGCAGCTTCCACTCCTAGCTGTGCAAGTTCCGCTCTGGGGGAAAAAAATTCAAGGTTTCCCTAATGCAAAATGTGGTCTGAGATGTCACTGGGTCTGGTTGTTTGTGATGCTCATGGAACTGAACTGCCGTGAGACTGAATATTGCAAAACTTACCATTGAAAATGAACCCATGCTGAGTGGGGGCGGTGCAAGAGGTGCATGGTTGCTGGCTGGTGAGTCTTGCTCACATGCTCAGGGTTTAGCTGATCACCATATTTGGGGTCGGGAAGGAATTTTCCTCCAGGGCAGATTGGCAGAGGCCCTGGAGGTTTTTCGCCTTCCTCTGCAGCATGGGGCACGGGTCACTTGTGGGAAGATTCTCTGCAGCTTGAGGTCTTCAAACCACAATTTGAGGACTTCAATAACTCAGACATAGGTTAGGGGTTTGTTACAGGAGTGGATGGGTGAGATTCTGTGGCCTGCCTTGTGCAGGAGGTCAGACTAGATGATCATAATGGTCCATTCTGATCTTAAAATCTATGAGTCTATGAGGCTGGGGGAGCTGCAGGGAATTCATCCCTGCCCTGTGGCATCCCTTGGCATTGGCCCTGAGTCGAAGGCATCCCAGAGCAGCTGTAAACCCCACCCCAAACGCACCACCATGGAATTGCCCTAGCATAGGGAGCCTTTTAACACAGATGGAAGAGACGTGGCTGTGACATTCCTGCACCCTGGCTAGTCTTATACAATGTGACCCTTATGGTCATTTACACAGTTAGTGGCAGCCTGTGGCATTGGGTCTGTGAGCCCAGGTCGATGGACTCGGGCTCGCGTGGCTCATCCTGCAGCACTAAAACGAGCTGCGTAGATACTGGTGCTCGAGCTTGATTTGTTTCAGGGTCTTTGCCCTTTATGTTGATATATAATTAGATACGTTTCTAAACCAAATGTCATTGTGAAACGAAAACAATCCCAGTTCCCTCAGCCTCTCCTCAGAAGTCATGTGCTCCAGCCCCCTAATCATTTTGTTGCCCTCCGCTGGACTCTTTCCAATTTTGCCACATCTTTCTTGTAGTGTGGGGCCCAAAACTGGACACAGTACTCCAGATGAGGCCTCACCAGTGCTGAATAGAGGGGAATGATCATGTCCCTCGATCTGCTGGCAATGCTCCTACTTATACAGCCCAAAATGCCGTTAGCCTTCTTGGCAACAAGGGCACACTGCTGACTCATATCCAGCTTCTCGTCCACTGTAACCCCTAGGTCCTTTTCTGCAGAACTGCTGCCCAGCCATTCGGTCCCTAGTCCGTAGCAGTGCATGGGATTCTTCCGTCCTAAGTGCAGGACTCTGCACTTGTCCTTGTTGAACCTCATCAGGTTTCTTTTGGCCCAATTCTCTAATTTGTCTAGGCCCCTCTGTATCCTATCCCTACCCTCCAGCGTATCTACCACTCCGCCCATGGCTCCCTAGCCCATCCTGTTCTGGCGCCCCTGTGCAGGTACGGTGGAAGCATCCTAAATATGGAGGGACAACAGGTGCCTGAACCGTGGCCCTCACCCTCCCATGCCACCCCCCCCGAGGCCCACCCCATGGGCCTGTAACCCCTCTGTTCCGCCACCCCTACTCAGGGGTGTGGATTTTTCACATCCCTGAGCACCTTAGCTGGCTCGACTTAACTTTTGAGTGTCAATCTACCCCAGACTGTAAACACAAGATTGGGCTGGGACGATGGAAATCAGTTGTTCTCAGTGTTGATTGGGTCAGCTCTGAGACTCTCTCCACCTCAGGTGACAAGTTTCACTTCTACCATAACTCTAAAAATGTTTCCTGTACAAACATCCCACAATGACCATGACAAGCAGCTAGTTTTCAGCATTTGACAGAGACCACATGACCCCCCCTTGGATAAATTATCAAGAATGTGGTCGGACACAGATGGAATATGCCTGCAAGCGTGTGTCTGGGCATCTCCATCACAGCTGTCTCAGCAGGAACCCAACGATACAGGTGTGCTATGCAAAGTGCACAGAGAGCGCAGATAAAATCCACAAATGAACCGACACCCAGGCATCGCTCAGGGGAAGTTCTAGGTAAGTTTTTATGAGCTACACTTTTTAAAATTCCCTATAAACAAAATCACGTATCATCTTTAGACCCCTTCAGCAACTCATAATACAGAGTATACAACACCCATCTTTCCTTGTCTAACGGAGCTGCTAAAAATACGAACCATTCCTCCCTTGGGGAAGTTCCATTTGACTTCCGCGCGCAGTGCTATCTGTCTTCTGATTCTCAGCTTAGAGCTCTAATCATTTCTAATTTGTTTTCTCAAGGGTGGTGTTCAGCTCTCTGGCTCTCCAGCTCAGCTCTGGAGTTACACCCATAGGATTAAATCCTTTCAAAGAGAGTGACACAAATTCCCTGCAAAGTGAAGTGATTATCATCTCCCCAGGCTTCCCATTATAACATGTTTATCTGCAGTATATAATTAAGCCACTAGATATTGCTGTGTGCTGTATGGCATTCCAGAGAGGCTGTGGTCCTGGTAAACAAGGGAGACAAAGCTGGCACTCAAGCTTTGTGGAAGTCTGCCTCTGTGTGTGTCTATAGTTTTTAGCCATTTTCTTTCATTGGTATCACATGTTTAAGGTGGATTATGATCTCAGATGCCATGATGTCCCCTCTCTTTGGCATTTCCAGAATGTTTCAGGAACATCCATTGTGAATTATTCCATTGCATGTGGGGAACAGTCTCTGGTGCAACTGAAAGTTTGTTACAATTTCACTCGTACTGGTTTGAGGCTTTTTCAATAGACTCTCAAATGTGCATCTAGTCTCCCTGCTTTCCGTAGAGCAATTCCATCTGGAATCCGATAGCCTCATTCAGGTGTGAGAGTAGCCATATATTCAAACAGGAGGTAGTGTGGTCCAGTGATGATAGGGCTAGCTAGGGACTAAAGAAGAGTGTTGTATTCCTTTTTCCGCTACTGATCCTTTGTCCTGGTCTAGTGCTCTGTTCACTGGATTGTGTGTCATACACCCTCTAACCCAGTCACAACAACACACAGACTTTGGCAGAGTCTCACTCACAACACTCTGTGAGGTAGGGATATATCGCCAGGAGAGTTGCTCCATATTTTTTCATCAGAAATTTTTTTCCACAAAACCCATTTTTGCTTTTTGACCAAAATGACATTTTTGTGGAAAATTTTCATTTTGGTCAAAATTTTCCAGCTGTTCAATGGGAAAAAAAACAAACCAGAAATTGAAAGCAGAAATATTTGGAGCTAATTTTTTTGACCAACCCCTGAAACAATTTACTGAATGTGGTTTTAAAAACCATATCTGGGGGGGTTGTTTTGTGGGGGCAGGGTTTTGGGGGGTTGAGGTTGTTTTTTTAATTGAAACACTGATTTTTTATAGACAATTGTGAAGGGGGATTTAAAAAAAGAATCCCGTAAAAAATAATTTGCGTTTTTATCAGTGTTAAGTATTATCCCCTAGTTTCAGAGGAAGGCAGAGATTTTTAAAGGTATTTAGGTGTTGCCAGCTTGCTATACATAGGCCTGGTCTACACTATGGAGGAGGGGGAGATCGATCTAAGTCACGCAACTTCAGCTACATGAATAATGTAGCTGAAGTCGACATACTTAGATCTACTTACCACGGCGTCTTCACTATGGTGAGTCGACTGCTGCCGCTCCCCCATCGACTCCAACTGCGCCTCTCACCGAGCTGGAATACAGGAGTCGATGGGAGAGTGCTTGGGGATCGATTTATCGCATAGATGCGATAAATTGATTCCCGCTGGATCGATAGCTGCCCGCCGATCCGGCCGGCAGTGAAGATATACCCTTAGTGTTGCGGGGCCTAAATCTCATTTTCAAAAGGGATTTAAGCACCTGAGGAGCCTAAACCCATTGGCTATCAATGGGATTTTGGCTCCTAAGTGCCTACATCAATGGGAGTTAGTGCTTAAATACCTTTGAGGAGCTGAGCCTAAGTGCCTAAGTCTCCTTGGAAAATAGGATTTGGGCCCCTAAATCATTTAGGCCTCACAACACTGAGTGGAGCAGCACCTAAATACCTTTAACAATCAGGGCTGGGGAGCAAAGGCACAGAGGACCAGATTTATAAAGGTATTTAGGTGCTGACCGATGCAGACGGGTGCTTAGGAACATTTTCAAAAGTGCCTGAGCACTTACTTAGAAGCTTTTGAAAAATCTCACAAGACACATTTTTAAACCTGGCCCCACAAGATTAAGGCCCAGATGATCAAAGGGGGTTTAGGCACCAAACTCCCTAGGGAGACAAAGCTGGCACTCAAGCTGTGTGGAAGTCCCAGAAGAAACCTTTGGGAGAACTGGGAACCGAACCCGTGTCTTGAGTCCCTATCCCATGTCTTAACTGTCATGCCTCTGATGCCATTGTGTGTTCATGACCAGTGCTTTAACTGCACGCCATCCTTCCTCAGCCTTTGGGGGACGTTTGACTCCTCACTGATGCAGCCTGTCTGCAGCGGGAACAACACTGCTATGAGCCAGCTCCAGCAGACATTCTTCAAAACTAAACAGCTCGACCCGCCGGGGGCTAGTGCGTCGGGGGCCCTTTTCTTTCCTAGAAGAAAGAGGCCTGTCCCATTTCTGTCACACAACGTCACGTTCTCACCGCACACTAGTGAAGGGGCACTTTGAAAACACACACCCTGGGAAAAAAGATGGGATAATGCCAGAATGCTTCCTCTCCCCCCCCCCCCCATGAAAATATCCAGGTTGCAGTTGAGACTCCTGATTGGAATCCAGGTGCTGTATTTACATTTTGTCTGAAATTAATTCAGTTGAATCTTTCAGATGCAAATGCCAGCAAAGGAAATGGAACATGATTATTGGGGAATATATATTCTTTCTTAATGAAACAGTGCAGCCAATCTTTTGTCGTGGAGAGTAACCCTTTATAAATAAGCAAGCGCGTGAAACTGACGGGGCAAGGAATCTAGAATTATATAGCTTTAATCAACATTGAAAGGCTGGTTTTGAGTGAGGGTGCAAATGTGACTGTTAGCAGATACTTACTCTAATTACTGTACTTCCTGGTTACCGGCGCCTAAAAAATATGCACGGGGTTAGAACGTGTTATGATTCACCAGACCGAATCAGAAGGGTGTGTGTAAAGCAAGCTGAAAATAGGGCACACAACCTGCTTACTGTATTTAACCTCTTCACTGATACGCCTCTGTCACATCTGCTGTGTTTTGTCTGGGTTCCTTTGGATATCTGGAAACCTAATGGGTGTTTTTCACCTGGATGTTCTTCTTCATAGTAGTAATACCTAACTCTTATATAGAGTTTGAATCTGTCGATCTCAAAGTACTTAACAAACGAGGATAGCATGCTTTTCCACATTTTACAGGTGGGGAAACTGAGGCACAAGACAGGGCAGTGGCTTGCCTGCAGTGACAGAGCCAGGAACTGAACCTAGATATTTTCTGAATCCCAGGGCAGTGCACTATCCACTAGGCAATGCTGTCTCCTGTAACACAGGCCCTTGCACAACTGGAATATCTGGACTTGCAGTAGGGTCATTCCATCTGGACGGGCTTCACTGAACATGTTCAATCTACCCCAATGCACCTGGACTATCTCACAGCAAAACAAGTGCCGTGTTCCAAGGTGTACCTGGATCATCGGTGTGAGCAGGTGCATCGTTCTGGCATGTTTAATAGCACAGTAAGTGCACTGTACTGCCGATGCCTTGTGTATCTGACAGCAAAACAAATCTAGCCCCCCTGGCTGCAGCAGGGACATTTGGCAGCAGTGTGTACATTCTACCAGAGGGTACTGAGGACCTTCGGGGAAAGTGGCCAGGCAGTATGGTGTCTTGGCTCTAAGGTACAAAGCTGGAGTCAGCACCAACTTAGGTTTCCCCCAGCATGGGGGAATCCCTGGGTGGCCTATGTCAACCCCCCTCGCTGGCCTTGGTGTAGAGGGCTCGTTGGAGGTAAGACTAGAAGGCCACTGGACTTCACTGATCCCCTTGGATGCTGCTGCAAGCTGGCACAACTTAGAGCAGCCTTGCAATTCATTCCACTGCAGGGCCCTGTATACTGCCAGAGGGGTGCAAAGAGGCTTTGGTGTAAGTCAGATTCAGGCCCACAGTGCAGGGCAGTGAAGAATCAGGCTCACTGTGAGTAAAGGCAGCAGACCTGGCCTCCCCATGAGGGTGCCCCTAGCACATCTCCTCTAAGAAAATCACTCCCATTTGGCTCTAATAGGACCAGATCCTGAGAGAAGCCGAATGCTCCCAACTCCCATCGGATCAAACCCTGCAGTCCTTATTCAGAGCCTTATTCTGCTCTCACTGACCCCAGCATAACCTCACTGATTGCAGCAGTTGCATCTGATTTCCAACAGAGTAAGTGAGAGCGGAGTTGGGTCCTCCGGGTTTCTTCCAGGCTTAGTGGCAGCTTTGCCTGAGCGAGGATTTTTATAATGGGGGCCGCTGGCTGCTGCGCGGGCTGCTGGTTCACCAGATCAGGCCCCTTTGCTCGGACCCTTTTATTCCAAAAAGTGTTGGTGTTTTTTTATTGTCGCTTCTTCCTTATGTCCTTAACTTAAGTGGGGTCTGAAAATGTGGATTCTGGAGGACCCACAAAACTGGGGATCCTCTGATTCATACTCAGAAGAAAGCTGAACATCCCAGGAGTGATACAAGGTGGGTGTGATGCTACATGGGGCTGGTTAGGATGGGTATTATGGAAGAGAACTGGTTTGGGCAGGGTCGGTCAAGGAGAAGCCACAGCACCTGGGGGAATCCAGGTTCCATTTGGTTGAGAGTCACCCTCTTGAAAGCCCGTGACAAGTTAAAACCAAACTGATGCAAGCAGTAGCAGTGACACAGAGCAAATGTGTCTGTGTGGTGCCCAGGCAATCCTGGCCTCAGGAAGCAATACAGCTTTGGTAGGGCTGGCATGTGGAGGAACCGTTGCACTCTCAGCAGTCGGTGTGATCATAAGAATGAGCTGGAAAGTGTCCAGGAAAGTGTCCAGGACTGCTGAACCCGTCATACACCAGCAATGCTGGCCCATTTGCACACACATTTCTTGTGTGATCACGCTGGCCAGATGTGTGATTGCACGTCTCAGTGTGGGCGGGAAAGCATAACTGAATATACAATGCCTTTCTCCTCCAGGAATAAGTGACAGAGGAAACGATGCCATGAAATTCAATCTCCTGGCAAAACAGGATATAAAGTCTCTTGCCTGCAATGATTTGCTTTGTACCCTGAGGCCTGTGACATCTGTCCCTACCCCTTGGGGTGCCAAAGGGCCACAGATGAATCCATGGGGCAAAGACAGATGTGGGTTTGTTCTCTCTTGGTTCAGGGATTACAGCTGGGTGAAATATTTCAGCCAAAAGTTTTTATCTATAAAAAATGCAGATTCTGCCACGCCACAACATTTAGTGAATTTGTGTCAGTTTTGCCTGAATTATTTTGGCAGGAAAAAACAAAACAAAACAAGCAAAACAACCCCAATTCCACAGAAATCAAAACATTTAATTCTGACCTTTTCGAAATGAAATGTTTTGCTTTTTTGGGGACAAAACAACGTTTTGTTTTGAAATATCCTTTGGCTTAATTTCACAAGAAATTGCAAAAACATTTTTTTTTAAAAAAGCGCTTGAAATCAAAATGAAATGTTTTGTTTTGGAGTCAAACTTACTGTTTTGGGACTGCAGACTCACTACTCCTGGGGGAATTCCGCGCCAAAAATTAAAAAATTCTGCACATAGTGTTTTAAAATTCTGCATATTTTATTTAAGAACATAAGAACATAAGAAAGGCCGTACCGGGTCAGACCAAAGGTCCATCTAGCCCAGTATCTGTCTACCGACAGTGGCCAATGCCAGGTGCCCCAGAGGGAGTGAACCTAACAGGCAATGTTCAAGTGATCTCTCTCCTGCCATCCATCTCCATCCTCTGACGAACAGAGGCTAGGGACACCATTCTTACCCATCCTGGCTAATAGTCATTTATGGACTTAGCCACCATGAATTTATCCAGTCCCCTTTTAAACATTGTTATAGTCCTAGCCTTCACAACCTCCTCAGGTAAGGAGTTCCACAAGTTGACTGTGCGCTGCGTGAAGAAGAACTTCCTTTTATTTGTTTTAAACCTGCTGCCTATTAATTTCATTTGGTGATCCCTAGTTCTTGTATTATGGGAATAAGTTAATAACTTTTCCTTATCCACTTTCTCAACATCACTCATGATTTTATATACCTCTATCATGTCCCCCCTTAGTCTTCTCTTTTCCAAGCTGAAGAGTCCTAGCCTCTTTAATCTTTCCTCGTATGGGACCCTCTCTAAACCCCTAATCATTTTAGTTGCCCTTTTCTGAACCTTTTCTAGTGCTAGAATATTTTTTTTGAGGTGAGGAGGGCAATAAGGGCAATAAGATATTCTCAGTCTTATTCTCTATCCCCTTTTAAATGATTCCTAACATCCTGTTTGCTTTTTTGACCGCCTCTGCACACTGCGTGGACATCTTCAGAGAACTATCCACGATGACGCCAAGATCTTTTTCCTGACTCGTTGTAGCTAAATTAGCCCCCATCATGTTGTATGTATAGTTGGGGTTATTTTTTCTAATGTGCATTACTTTACATTTATCCACATTAAATTTCATTTGCCATTTTGTTGCCCAATCACTTAGTTTTGTGAGATCTTTTTGAAGTTCTTCACAATCTGCTTTGGTCTTAACTATCTTGAGCAGTTTAGTATCATCTGCAAACTTTGCCACCTCACTGTTTACCCCTTTCTCCAGATCATTTATGAATAAATTGAATAGGATTGGTCCGAGGACTGACCCTTGGGGAACACCACTAGTTACCCCTCTCCATTCTGAGAATTTACCATTAATTCCTACCCTTTGTTCCCTGTCCTTTAACCAGTTCTCAATCCATGAAAGGACCTTCCCTTTTATCCCATGACAGCTTAATTTACGTAAGAGCCTTTGGTGAGGGACCTTGTCAAAGGCTTTCTGGAAATCTAAGTACACTATGTCCACCGGATCCCGTTGTCCACATGTTTGTTGACCCCTTCAAAGAACTCTAATAGATTAGTAAGACACGATTTCCCTTTACGGAAACCATGTTGACTATTGCTCAAGAATTTATGTTTTTCTATGTGTCTGACAATTTTATTCTTTACTATTGTTTCAACTAATTTGCCTGGTACCGACGTTAGACTTACCGGTCTGTAATTGCCGGGATCACCCCTAGAGCCCTTTTTAAATATTGGCGTTACATTAGCTAACTTCCAGTCATTGGGTACTGAAGCCGATTTAAAGGACAGGTTACAAACCTTAGTTAATAGTTCCGCAACTTCACATTTGAGTTCTTTCAGAACTCTTGGGTGAATGCCATCTGGTCCCGGTGACTTGTTAATGTTGAGTTTATCAATTAATTCCAAAACCTCCTCTAGTGACACTTCAATCTGTGACAGTTCCTCAGATTTGTCACCTACAAAAGCCAGCTCAGGTTTGGGAATCTCCCTAACATCCTCAGCCGTGAAGACTGAAGCAAAGAATCCATTTAGTTTCTCCGCAATGACTTTATCGTCTTTAAGCGCTCCTTTTGTATTTTGATCATCAAGGGGCCCCACTGGTTGTTTAGCAGGTTTCCTTCTTCTGATGTAATTAAAAACATTTTGTTATTACCTTTGGAGTTTTTGGCTAGCTGTTCTTCAAACTCCTCTTTGGCTTTTCTTATTACACTCTTGCACTTAAGTTGGCAGTGTTTGTGCTCCTTTCTATTTGCCTCACTAGGATTTGTTATTTGTCAAAATAACAAGCAAAAAGCATGCCAGCTTCAATTATTTTGGTAATTTATTTCAAAATACCTGTCAGCAAGTATATGGCTGTAATGATACAGACGACAAAAAAGTTTCAGGAAATGTGTTTTTATAAATAGATTTTTTACTAAGAATATTAATACAGAACTCTGAGGAATAATTGATTTAAACGACAATACAGAAATGTATTTCCGGCACCCCTCTGAAGCAGGGCAAAGGCTTGGGGAAGTCGGGTAATGGAGGAGCTGAGGGAGAGGGAAGTAATTGCTGGGAGTGAACCTGCAAGTTTGTTGGCTGTGCAGGGGAGAAGTATGGAACAATTCGGGGGGGGGGAAGAGGATTGTTAGGGAATTGGGGAGCCTGCTCCATGCAGACTCTGACTGACCCCAGCCTCTCCCATTCAGTCTAGCATATCTGCCTCTGTCCCCATGTGGCCCTGCACCCCCTCCCACCGTCCCCATGTGGCCCTGCGTCCCCTCCCATTCAGCCCTGACTCAACGCTGTCACCCCACTAGCTCCTGTTCCCCCTCCCCAATCTGTCCCTCCACTAACCCTTCTGAACCCGTCTATGTTACCCCCAAGCAGCCCCATGTGTCCAGCTCTGTCTGTCCTCCCATGTCTCCTCATCTGGTCCCACAGGCAGGGCGCTATGAGGCAGGCAGCCTCTACCCTCACCCTCTCCATGGCTGGCTGCTCCAGCCTTAGACAGCTGCCCTCTCTTCTGGCACTACAGCAGCCCTTGGTGGGTGAAAGGTGTAATTGCAGCACTTCCTCGGCAGAATCCATTTTCTGATAGTGGGAAAAAATCTGCGGGGGACATGAATTCTGCGCCTGGGCAGTGCACAGAATTCCTCCAGGAGTAACTCACTGAAATGCCCAGTGGAATCAGGGCAGGAGTGAGTGTTAAATGGTCTGTTCTCTAAAATAAATTGCTACAAAGGAAAGTTCAGAGTCCTGAGCTTGTCATCAGAGCCAGAGCCTGATTCCAGTTCATAGATTCATAGATTACAGGGCCAGAAGGGACCACTGTGATCATCTAGTCTGACCTTCTGCACGACACAGACACAGAACTTCCCCAGAATAATGCCTAGAGCAGAGATTTAAGGAAAACATACACTCTTGATTTAAAAATGGTCAGTGATGGAAAATCTACAACCCTTGGTAAATTGGGGGGAGGGATAGCTCAGTGGTTTGAGCATTGGCCTGCTAACCCCAGGGTTGTGAGTTCAGTCCTTGAGGGGTCCATTTAGGGATCTGGGGCAAAAATCTGTCTGGGGATTGGGCCTGCTTTGAGCAGGGGGTTGGACTAGATGACCTCCTGAGGTCCCTTCCAGCACTAATATTCTATGATTAAAAAAATTACTCCAGTGACAAGCCAGAGAGACTGCACTGGCCCAGTATGTAGACTCATAGACTTTAAGGTCAGAAGGGACCATTATGATTATCTAGTCTGACCTCCTGCACAATGCAGGCCACAGAATCTCACCCACTCCTGTAACAAACCCCTGACCTATGTCTGAGTTATTGAAGTCCTCAAATTGTGGTTTGAAGACCACAAGCTGCAGAGAATCCTCCAGCAAGTGACCCATGCTGCAGAGGAAGGCGAAAAACCTCCAGGGCCTCTACCAATCTGCCCTGGAGGAAAATTCCTTCCCGACCCCAAATATGGCGATCAGTTAAACCCTGAGCATGTGGGCAAGACTCACCAGCCAGACACCCAGGAAAGAATTCTCTGTAGTAACTCAGATCCCACCCCATCTAACATCCCTAGTGAACTAGGAAGGTGAAATTTCAACTCTGTGGAAATCAACAGAGATTACAGAGAGGCCAGGTGTTCACCCGGAACTGGTCCTCATTTGGGTGGCCTATATTCCTGTAGCTGGAAGCCTGACTCTGATCTCACGCTGATGTAACCACACTGACTTCAGTGGAGTTTCTCCTGAATTACTTTGGTGGGACCAAGTTCAGAATCAGGTCCAGGACTGGTTTTCCCACTGATTTTGAAACATGGTACCGGACACACTAATGATCTGCCTCTAGTCAGCAGTGGCGGCAGCGATCCCTCAGAGGTGAAGATCATCTCTTCCACAGGTTTTATTTTTTATGGGTCCTTTGGTGACTGAGGAGTCCAATTCTGGCACCACAAACGCATTGGCAGACATTGCAGGTGATGTTGGAAGGCAGGGTTGGGCCATGATTGCTGCGTGACAGTCGTCTGTCCTTTCTTTTTTGGCATGTTTATGCAACCAGGGCAAGGTGATTTTCCTCAAAAGTGATTGCTCCTTCTCTGACAAGTCTTTGCCAGTTAGCCCTGTCCTGGGCTACTGTCTCCCAGTGTGTGGTATTGATGCCACATCTCCTGAGGGTGTCTTTGAAGCATTTCTTTTGGCCTCCCTGTTTCCTTTCTCCTTTGGTGAGTTGGGCATACAGCAATTGTTGTGGTCTTGCATCAGGCATACGCACACAGTGCCCGCTCCACCTCAGCTGGTGCTGGATAATCAGGGCCTCACTACTGAAGGTGTTGGCCTCTGTGAGGACACTGACATTAGTATGGTGATCCTTCCACTTTATGTTGAGGCTCTTCTGGAGAAAGTGCTGGTGCAGGCGTTCCAGATTTTCCAGGTGTTTTCTGTAGGTCACCCAAGTCTTGCCGCCATAGAGAAGAGACTACCCGGGGCTACCCCTGCTTTGTAAACTAAAAGCCTGGTGTGTGTTCTGATGTTGTGGTTGCTGAATACCTGTCGAGACAGTCTGCCAAAGGCAAGGCTGGCACAGTGGATTATGTGCTGAATCTCAATGTTTACGGCCACCAGCACACATACCGTGGCTCCGCTCTCCGGGCCGCTCCTTTCCCCCAAGATCCTTCCCTCCACTTGCTCTTTTCTGCCCCCTTTTCCCCACGCTCTGCCCCCTGGCATTCCTGTTCCAGTGGCCCTGGTGAGAGATGGCTGCCAAGGTAAGCAAACTGTTCTACACTGACAGAGAAGAACTGGAAGATGCAGAACTTCTTTGCTAGGTCTGACGATTGCCTGGGAGCTGGCTGGTGGAGAACTTTTGTTTTTCCGATGTTCAGGGTTAGCCCAAGGCTTTTGTAAGCTTCAGAGAAGCAGTTAAGGGCTGTTTGTAGATCCTCCTTTGAGTGTGCAACTACAACACAATCCTTTGCATACTGGAGTTCAGTTATTGTTGTCGATGTTACTTTAGTTCTGGCACGGAGGCGAGAGAGGTTGAAAAGGTTGCCGTCAGTCTGACATTGGATGCCGGTGCCCTGTCGTGGCTGGTCTTGGATTAGCGTTTTCGTAGCCGCTAGGAAAATGGAGAAAAGGGTGGGTGCCAGTACACAACCTTGTTTTACGCCTGTTCGGATGACAAAGGGCTCAGAGGTAGAGTCACGGCACAGGATGGAGGTAGTCGTTTGGTCATGAAGGAGTCTTACAATGGTGGTAAATTTGCTTGGGCAGCCAAACTGTGACATGATTTTCCACAGAGCCTCACGGTTGACAGAATCAAAGGTTTTGATCAGATTGATGAAAGCCATATACAGCTCCTGGTGTTGGCCTTGACATTTTTTCTGGATCTGCCTGGCTGCGAAAATCATGTTGATGGTGCCCCGTGATGGTCTGAAGCCACACTGGGACTCTGGAAGTACTTCCTCTGCAAGAGGGAGCAGGCAATTCAGCAAGATTCTAGCAAGAATCTTCCTAGCAATGGAAAGGAGTGCCTTGATAATTGCTACATTTGTTGTGGAATAATCCACACTCATGAGCAATGTACATCACAACGACCTAACCGTTGGTGTGGACAGCGCTATGTTGGTGGGAGAGCTTCTCTCGATGACGTAGCTACAGCCTTTCGTGGGAGGTGGAGTAATTATGCCAATGGTGTTGTTGGTGTTGGTCCTGCTTTGAACAGGGGATTGGACTAGGTGACCTCCTGAGGTCTCTTACAACCCTAATATTCTATGATTCTATGATTCAATGGGAGAGTTCTCTCCCGTCGGCATAGAGTGTCTTCACCAGAAGCACTAGAGCTGCTCGGTTGCGACACTTTTAGAGGAGACTTAGCCTAAGCCACAGAAAAATTAGCTCACTCAAGAAGTCTGTGGCAGAACCAGGAATTGAATCCACATCTCATGATCTTACAGTCTAAATAGACCAGAGAGCTACAGAAGTCAAGGGAGAAACAAAAGGATTAAGGCCAGTATCTGTTGTGTTAATTTAGATAGGAGATGGAGGCCCAGAGATGTTAACATAACCCAGTCACTGTCCAACAGTGTTAAACAAGGTTCAGGGTTGGTATTAGGGTGACCAGACAGCAAATGTGAAAAATCAGGACGGGGTGGGTGGAATAGGAGCCTATATAAGAAAAAGACCCCCAAATAGGGACTGTCCTTATAAAATCGAGTCATCTGGTCACCCTAGTTGGTATACAGAGACCTCAGCCTGCTTAGTGCCATGACAAACACACCATCAAACATCCTTCTCACCTTTTATTAAAGATAAAGAAAAGAAGTAAAACCAATTAAACCATTTGAAATATCGCGTATTAAATAAGGCCTCCAATTTAAGAACATTCCTTGTTCCCTTTCCCCTTTAGCTAGAGAGAGTTTTCAGAAGGAAACCCCCCCTGGTTTGACGGGCCCTGAGATGATATAAAAAATGGCAATAACTGGCCTTTTAGGGGAAAGAGAAGGTGGCCATAGAGATGGGCTTGTCTGTTGTTGTTAAGGTCTGATCCTGTTTCATCCCAGCTGGTGTTTGGGATTGAGCTGGAGCCAGAGGCATTGAGCTGGAGCTAGGGTGACCAGATGTCCTGATTTCATAGGGACAGTCCCGATTTTGGGGTCTTTTTCTTATATAGGCTCCTATTACCCCCACCCCCGATTTTTCACACTTGCTGTCTGGTCACCCTAGCTGGAGCCGGTGGTGGGTCCCTCTCTTTGGCCTGGTCTGGTCAGGACCCCTTTTAGGGTAATGAAGGCCCAGGTCCCAGGATTCAGCAGGAGTGGCAGCCAGGATGGTGAAGCTTGCGCCAGTAGCCAATATTCTCCCCAAAGTCTGTTTCTTTAAGGACCCGCGGAGGGATTGGTGGGTGGACTAGCCCATCCCCCTCGGTATTTTGTCCACAAATTAGGCCTCATTTCCGGCAACCCAATTTTGGGTCACTGGTTTCACTTTTCTAGTTAGCCCGGCATGATCTTAACACCGGCTTTGAGTTAAACCAGTGGCCTTTGTTTGTTTGACTAATTCAACACGTCTCCCTTTTGTATTTTTCCCCAGCAACATTTGTGGGTGGCGCATGAACCACCAGCTGCGGGAGGCTAGCTCCGCCCCTTTGCGCCCAAGGCCACACCCCCTCTGCCCCCTGCCGGAGCCCAGAGACACCCCCTCCCAGCAGTCACCAGCCCAGTCCTGCCCCAGGCTAGCCCCCCGGCCCCAAAGGAGCGCTGGGAGGGTGGGTGGCCCCCAGCCCCAACCTCCACAACCCCAGCCCGAGCACTGGGGGCTGGAGGACTGGAACCACATGCAGGGAGCGGTGATAAGCAGGGGGCGGAGCCAAGCCTGGCTGTCTGGGGGGGGCACATGCTTCACAATAGAGCTACCGTGTCCATCTGGCAGTTCCTTCCCTAGTCGATGGCCCCTTAAAATGCTTTGCTCTGGGAGGCAACACTTGCCCCAATGCTCCCAGTATTCTTGCAGTCGCCCCTTCTTGAGCAGCTCGGTGTGAACTGAGGTGAAGAATGCGTCACCTGGACTAACCCTGGCACAAGGTGACTGGCGTTGAGTGACTGGGCCGAACCCAAGGAAGGATAATTCATCGCAACAGCAGCAGGGGAAATCACTGGGAGGAAAGCCAGAGCCTTTGCCTTGAGCCGAGCCATACAAGCCCTATTGAAAACAAGGTTTCCACTCGGATTGCTACCATGTGCGACTCCCGCTCTCGCAGCTTTCACACTGGGATGTTTATTGATGTTATTCTTCGTCTTGAAAGCGGTACAGAGAGCCGTGTTTCTTCTCGCTCGGCTCCCTGTCCTGGGAGCGGGATGCTGGCCTGAGATATGCCCAGACACGCGCCGCTGAATAGCTTGTGAAAATGCAGCTCAGATTCTGCTCTGCTCCTCGGTGTAAATTCTGAAGTCAATGGGATTATGTTGGGTTTATGCCAGTAGGAATGGAGAGACAAACTGGGTGAACTAGCTCAGGATTTTCAAAAGGCTCTTGTGATTTTGGGGGCCCAACCTGAAATGCCTAACAGGGGCCTGATTTTCAGAGCGGACCCTCAGGCCCCGATCCTCAAAGGGATTCAGGCACCTCACTCCCATTGATTTCAAAGGAAACCAGGGGCCTAAATTGCTCTGAAGATCTGAGCCTTGGCACTTTCCAAAAATCAGGCCCCTCCGAGGTGGCTCCTCAGAATTGCTCACACTCTGGTCGCTTTTGAAAATATCAGACCTGTTGGATTTTCACAAGCCCCTAAGGGTGCGTCTGCACAGCACACTGAGCCTGGGGCCGTGGGACCTGGCTCACGGACTCAGTGTTTCCAACCCCCCACGTGTGTGTCCAGGCTGCAGTGTCAACCTGGCTTTACAATCGCTGCCCCCGGGCCTCACAGCTGGGTTAATGCATCCACACTGCATTACACCGATCTTCCGACTCGGGCTGCGCTTGAGCTGTGTCCACACAGCAAAATGCCAGGGCTTGGCCCTGAGTCTCAGCGGCACCCAGCCTCTGCCCCTTCCCTCCAGCAGGATCCTAGGACCCATGCCCTGAGTGCTTGTTGACCCCCGTCAGACTGATTTGTGTGTAGATGGAAGGGGGCTTGGGCTCAAACCTAGTCAGAGCCCAGGCTTAGTGTGTCATGTAGCCCTACCCAAAGTGACCTCAGCGCATAAACTGCGCTGACTTTCAATGGGGTTTGTGCTTCTAAATCACCTAAGCACCACCCTAAGCTACTCTGTTGGACTTCCCAAGGATCTGTCATTGAGGGATCTCAAAGCACTATGAATATTTAGGGCCTGAGTCCCTTCTGCATAGGTCCAACTTCACACCAGACCAATAACTCCTCTGGTTTCCAGGGGAAAATTGTGTCGGGTGAATTGAGCCATCTTTCCCCCCCCTCCCCCCCGCCCCGGTAAAATCAAATGATTTTGTTCTTATTTTGACCTTTTCACAACTTTTTTTTTTTAAAGGCTCTTTCTGAAAGCAACACATTTCGCTTTGAAAAGTCATTTCAAAACAAAAAGCTGAAACGCTTCATTTGGTTTTTGTTTTCAAGCCAAGATTCTGTTCAAATTGCCACATCTTTTTGCAAAGTTTCAGTTTTCTTTAACAAAACCCTTTAGATGAGACATTTCTGACCAGCTCTAGATAAACAAACCAAAACACACTTACCTTGCACACGAATCCTCCCTAATCTTTTCGCTTCTCCTTGCTTAGTTAAGCAGGTCTTCTTTAATCAATGCAGCTTTCAGTCTTGGGTTGGGAGAGGGAGCCCGTGGCTACTAATTTTGACACCCTGCCCATGTCTCTCCCAGCGTCCTTTTTTCCAGTTTGCCAGGGCTGCTTTTTAACAGACACAAATCCCTTTGTGTGGCTTTCCTGTCTTAAGGATCCCGCCTCCTTTAGCCCAAGCTGAGGGTGGCCACCCAGCTGGGCCCGAGACAGTCATTTTCACTTGTATAATTGGTGAAGTATTGGGTGATGGAGCGAATTCAGATCATTGTCTCACTTCCTGGCCTCCTAGATGGTGGGTTAGGCAGGAGTTAACCCTTTGAATTCAGGTAGCCCACAATACACAATTAAGTAGGTAAACTGAGTCACACACGGTAGTCATAACATAATGCAGAAATCTCCCATGGCTTCCACAGTTATAAAGATTTTTAATGGGGGTTGTTGCCATGGCCCTAAAGAGGAGGAGGTCTCTGCACTGTGTAGTGCTGTAGAGTGACAGGGTTGTGTTAACACCTTTGACTCCCTGGGCCACTTATTCCACCCCAATTAACACAACAGCGGACACACATGTGATTGTTTATTGGTGTGCAAGAGAACATCTCCCTTACACACACACGGACAGGTGTGTGATATTTTTCCTGGTACACGTGTGCATGATTGCAACGCGTCCAGGAACACTTATCTCATTGACACAGGGCAGGTGTGCAAGAGAACCCTTTCTCTCACGCTTCCCTGTAGATCAGTGTGCAAGCCCACCTCCCTCACACACACACAGGGGCAGGTGTGTGCAAGGAAACAATAGCCCCCGAGTCACTAACGGCATATCTGCACTGCAGCTGGGAGCGTGCTTCCCAGCCGGAGTAGGAGACAGACATGCGCTGGCTCTGCCAGAGCTAGCACACTAAAAATAGCAGTGTGGACATTGTGGAATGGGCACTGGCATGGACTAGCCACCAGAGACTGGGCCTAGGGATCAGGGGGCTTGTGCTTGGGCTGCTAGTCTGTGCTGCCACTCATGCTGCAAGGTCTACACTGGTATTTTTAGCGCTCTAGCGCAAACAGAGCTAGCATATGTCTGTCTTCCTGGACTGGGAGGCACCTCCCAGATGCAGCACAGACATGCTGTGAGATGTGGCCTCCTCATAGGCGCTGACTTTTATGTTTCCTGCTCTGCCCCGAGGCTCTGCCCCCACTCCACCCCTTCCCCCAAGGCCCCGCCCTCACCCTCACCCCTTCCTGCCCTGCTTCGCCCCTCCCTCAAGGCCCTGCCCTCACCCTGCCTTTTCCTGCCCCTGCTCCAACCCCTCCCCTGAAGTCCTCACCTGCCCACCACTCACTGCTCTCCGCCCCGCCAAGTGCCTCCCCCGGCTACCAAACAGCTGTCGGAGTCAGCGCCTGTGGTGCTCCTGGGTAGGTGTGGGAGAGCATTAGGTTCTGCCAGATATTTCTCCCTTCCCACATTTCCCTTGACACTCACTGTGCTGGGGAGAGGGGCTGTGACCCATTGGAAATGAGTGAAATGTACATGGCCTGGAGAGCTGGAGACGCCAATTCCATTGAAAAAAAAAAAAAGCCCCCTCTCTGAGGCTTCATTCATCCCACTCCAAACACTCCGCGTACGTGAAAGCCGATTTTTTTTTTTGGTTGTTGTTTTTTTTTTGAATGCCTCCAAAGAACCTGATGATAAACAGGAGCCGTCACTCCCCACCCCTGAGCCAGCAAATGTTCTGTACACTGTGCCGCCCTGGACAGGCAAAGTGAAGGGCTTGAAAAAAACCTCACTGCTGCCAGCAACTGCCATGGGAGATGGGGGAGAAGTCCTGGCTTGTTGCGCTGCTGATGCCTCCGGGAGACTTTAAGGAAAGGAAACATGTAACTCCGGGCTTGCACAGCCCTGAACGAAGGGTTTCTTTACTGCATGGAGGAAGTGGAGATGAGCATGTCAGGCTGAGTTACCATGCACTCCTCTGCCACAGTGAGCGAGAGCAAAACGATTTTAACACTCGGATTGAGGGCCTGATTTGCTCTGCTCTTCGGGGAGCCATTTAGAGGCGTGCAGGGAATGTGAATTGCTACCAGAGCATAGTGGTGGAATGGAACATCTTCTTTGCAAGGGTGTAAATTGTGGCAACAGGGGGGAATCAGGCCCTTGAGCCTGCACAATGGAAGGCAGTGGGAGCTTTGCCGTTTCCTTCAATAGATATAGGGTTGAGTGCTCACTGCAGCACTGTATGGGTGTAGTTCTTATTTAGCCCTCAGTATCAACAGGCCTCAATGTCCATGAGAATCAAGCCCTGAAGCTTAGGGGATGCAATTCCCTGTTCACACCCACATGATTGCAGACGCTTATCATGCCACCCATTAGTTGTACACCATTCTCCTGGCCTCTCCAAGAACTATTCTGCAGGCCCAGCATCATCATCTCTGGATTGGTTCTTTGAATTGCACTTTGGATGCAGTTTGGATTTTCTGAATTCATTCCTGAAGGTCTCTGCCCCATGCCTAGTGAGTAGAACTGGTTGGAAATCGTCCTCTGGAAAATTGAGAAGGCAAACTGTTTGGATTTCTGCAACCTTTTGTTTCAGGGGAAAGATGCAAAAAAAGCATTTTGTAAACAAGTTCAGTATTTTTTAAAAAGTGAAAAAATCAGAGCAAAACTTTCGAGTTGCTTGAAACACAACGTTTCAATTGACCCAAAATATTTTTTCCCCCTGAAATTTCATTTTGTGGGAAATTTTGATCTTTTTTGTTTTTATTCCATTTTGGAATCATGGACTTTCCTGCAAAGCAGAAAATTCATCTCTGATCCAGCTAGAGAATTGAGAGTTCTGCCACTGATTTGAACAGGAGCAGGAGCCGGGCCTAAGAGATTAAATCCTAGCGTCTTCCTATCCCTTGTATTTCACAACACAAGACCAAGAAGAACAAAGACACGTACAAAAAGGTGTTAACAGTGAGTTGACTGGATGGTTTGAATCAGATCTAAAGATTTAGTGAAGTTTAGTTTAAGTCCAGGACAAAGGACAGAGCTGTATTTCATTCATTCATCCCTCCATCCAACCCCTGGGTTATCTTCTGCAACCATCTCTTCTGTTGTAGATTTCCAGCCTGGAGTGAGAAAGGCATAGGATGGAAATCACTCAGAAGGTGGACAGAGGGGGCACCATGCTAGCCCTGGATTGGGATCTCTCTCAGTCAGATATTAAGTGTCTGAAGAAAGGAGCATTGACAACTTGAAGTGCTGGTCCTCTCAGGTGAAATTCACTCACACACACCTGGGCGCATTGTAGAAACCAGGAACAGTCAGGCTTGGAATTGGATTCTCCTTGACTGGTGTGAAGGTCCCCAGTCCATGGATAGGTGTCAGGGCTGAAATGCAGCCCCTCGTCAGCCCTTCTGCAGTCTTTCGAGCCACCGGAGTTGTGCTTGGTTACAATCAATGCCTAGTTTCATACCTAACTAATGGATTTACAACAAGCATTAAATGAAAAAAATGGAATGCAACCTTAACTATAAAGTTGTTACTGATGCTCCATAATCAAGTCACTAAATTCATATTAAAATTGGAGGCTTTCGTGTGCTTCTTGTCTCTTTGTGTATATATATAGCTCACAGGCAACAACTCTGAAAATTAATGTAGAGTGAGACTAGGGCAACAGTCTTTACTGGTGATAAAAAGAACTGCACCATGACTAACAAGAAATATTTCTCCAAGATCTAGCTGACTACGAAGTCCGTTAAACGGAACTTGCAAGGCAAGGGGAAGGATGGTCTTGTAGTGAAGACACTGTCCTGGAAGTTGGGAGATTTAGGTTCATCCACAGATTTCCAGTGTGCCCTTTGGTAGCTCACTGAATCGCTCCGTGCCTCAGTTTCCCATCTATAAAACAAGAATAATCATACTTCCTTTCTGCCACTGCTTGGACTGTAGGGAGTTTGAGGCAGGGCTCCTGTGTTGGTACAGCACCTAGCACAATGGGGTTCTTCTGGTCTTGATCAGTGCATCTGTATGCTACCATAATATACATAAAAATAGTACTTCTTGCTATCTAATGCCTATGCAATGACAGACTGGCAGTCAGAGCCACATCCTTACTTCCTAAAGTCTGGATTTGGGGCTTGAGTTCAGCCCAGGTAGAAGAGACAGTGATCATCTGCAAAGGTATCTGGGCCTCTGTGATGTATTTATCATTTCTACAGTCCCCAATTACGTATTGTCCCCTTGTATCGGGTGTGTACAAAACAAAAAGACCATCTCATAAAGTTCAAATTTATTTAACATCTCTCCAGTATCTTCCCTCCAGGGGTCTCAAACTCCTTTCCTAATACTCAGTCTTTTCCATATGTAGCTAGCTATTTCTAAGATGCTTGTCTTTCCCCATATTATCCTTTTCTTTTCTTTTCTTTTCTTTTCTTTCTTATTTTCAACTCAAGAAAACAAGGGGGGAAAACAAGGAATCACCATAAATTGATCATTTTTCAGATTAATTCCATCCTCTTAATAGCAGGGCTGAATCCTGTGGAAGGACATAATTCACAGCAGGTTTTGGTTTTAAAGTGTAATAGTTTTGCGGAGGAGGGTGAGGGGAAGGAGGAAGGACTGACATGCCAACAGCAATTTATTCCAAAGCATCAAACAGGCCTGAACTTCTTTTACCAGCAGAAAACGATTCTTGTATGGACAAGGCTCTTTGGGAGTTTTCGTTTGATGTCGATGAAGCATTGACTGAAACGTACAGTTGAAACAAGTGCCATTTAAAGCTGAACAGCTGGGTACCATGGGCCAGGTTCTGAACTCATTTGCAGGGATAACGGAATGAAATTCTATGGCTTGCATTATAGAGAATGTCAGAGCATATGACCATAATGGGCACTTTGGATCTTAAAATATATGAATCTCACTTATACAGGTGTAAATCAGGAGTAGCACCATTAAAATCAATAGCAATGCCCCACCATCAATGAGAGCAGAACCCAGCCTTATGAGTCTGATTTTCTACTCACATGCACTCTTGTGCATATTACTGACTTCAATGGTCTTACTCCTGATTTACACCAGAGTGAGCGAGATCAGAATCAGGCCCTTAGAATAAAAAGCAGACAGACAAAAACAAACACACCAATCAGTTTGGGACAATTTGGCTCATCGTCGCTGGCTGCGTTTATCCACAAAAACAGCCTCTTGACAAATATTTGACCATTTTTACACACACACACACACACACACACACACACACACACACACACACACACACACACACAAAACTATTGATCATCTGTTTATAGCCTTGTTGTTGTGTTCTGGTATTGCCACCAGCTGTATTTTAAGTTCCAGTTATGGAAATACAAAATGCTGTGAGAACACATGGCGAGGCCAGGCACTGACCCCTCATCAGCTGAACTCCTGATCTCATCTGAAGCACATCAGAACCTTTTACAGCCTGGGCAATCACTTTGGACTGTTAGAGCCACATTTTCACATGTGCCTTAGCAGTTGCTAAAATAAGGCACACGAGCCCCTTGTCCATTCAAAATGGCATTTGGGTGAAACTGGGCACTTGTATTTTAAAGTGTCCATATGCATGCATGGGGTTGCCAACTTTCTAATCACACAAAAGCAAACACCCCTGCTCGCCCCTTCCCTGAGGCCTCGCCCCTTCTCCGAGGCCCAATCCCTGCTCACTCCAACCCCTTCCTCTGTCGCTCTCTCTCCCACATCCTCACTTATTCGTTCATTTTCACCGTGCTGGGGCAGCGGGTTAGGGTACAGGAGGGTGTGAGGGCTCCAGCTGGGGGTGTGAGCTCCAGGGTAGGAGGTGGGTGCAGGCTCTGGGGTGGGGCAGGGGATGAGGAGTTTGGGGTGCAGGAGGGGGCTCCGGGCAGGGAGCGAGGGGTTTGAAGTGCAGGAGGGGGCTCAGAGCTGGGGCAGGGGGTTGGGAGGGAGTGTGAGATGCAGTCCCGAGAGGGAGTTGGGGTGTGGGAGGGGTCTCCGGGCTGGGGCAGGGGGTTGGCATGCAGGCTCCGGGCTGCGCTTACCTCAGGCAGCTCCCGAAGCAGCTGGCATGTCCTTCCGGCTCCTAGGCGGAGGCGTGGCCAGGCGGCTCTGTGTGCTGCCTCCACCTGCAGGTGCTGCCCCCGCAGCTCCCTTTGGCTGTGGTTTCCGGCCAATGGGAGCTGCAGAGATGGTGCTTGGGGCAACATGTGGAGCCCCCGTGGCTGCCCCTACACCTAGGAGCCGCACAGAGCTGGGTAGGGAGCCTGCCAGCTCCACGCCAACTGGATTTTAACAGCCTGGTCAGCAGTGCTGACTGGAGCCCCCAGGGTCTCTTTTCGAGCGGGAGTTCTGGTCGAAAACTGGACACCTGGCAACCCTATGTGCACGCTCACACTGCATGGGCCAAAGGCCCCATGGATATAATCTGCTTCATCTTATAGAAGTCAATATGTAAGCCACATGGCCTAGAGCCTTAGAGAAGGGAGCTCACTACTGTCACCTGTTGGTGAAATGGGAGAAGAGCGGCCCAGAACTGCTTAAAAACTGCCAGTGGGGCTGGGATTCCACTGGTGAGGGAGCGCTCTGCTGGCACCTGTTGGCCAGCCAGGGGAGTTGATTGAATGGGCCAGGCCTCATTTGCATTTCAGTTGTGAGACATTTGGAGCATTTTGGTTAAAATTCATTAAAGCTTTGAGTGTGGGGGCAATAAAATGCAGTTGACCTTGTTGGGAAACACAAGGATGAGACTTTGAGCTAGAACATGTCTTGGGTCACCCTGACTGTGACTGATATCAGGTGCAGTTGGGTATGGGAACCCAGCTAGAGGCTAGGTGATGGATGGTGGGGAGCTGTGAGTGCAGCAGTTTGTCTGATGTGCCGAATAGCAGTGGAGCCTTCAAGGAAATGGAGGGTACAGAGGGGTAGCAAAGCTAGGCAGTTTGGGGCTGAAGCCCACAGCAAGCAGCAGCCTACCCAAGGGACCCTGGTGTAGGCCTTCTCCCCAGCAATTAAAGCTGAAATCTCTCCAGCTGGATTAGGGAGAGGCCCCAGAGCAGCCCAGGCAGGGGTGACCTGTCAGAAACCTTGGACCTCTCCAACCTAGGACAGCAAACTGTGAGTGGGGAGCTGGGGAGGAGGGAAGTGGCCAGAACTCATCAGCCACTCAACCACCAAGGGAGGGCTGAGGCTGGGGCTACTGTTAAGCTTCGGTGAGGGTGGGAGTCTTACCTCACAGAATCCGTTAATTGCTGGTTTTCCCAAATTCAATCTATTGCCTTCCCTCCCCCACCCAAAAACATTCTCTTTGTTGTATGCCCTGGACTTGGTGCTAGTGAGTGGGCAAGACTAGCCCACCGGGCGCCCAGGATGCTGTATATCGCTTCCCAGGTTTCTGGGCCCGGGCTCAAGCTGGTGTTAGTGAAATCTTTAAGGAAACTTCTAGAAAATTGAACTTGGTTCTTTTTGCTGCTGACAATGCCTGGCAGAAGGGTTATAGCTACAACTGCTAACGCCAGTGGTAAATCCAGGCTTCTGTGTGCAAATGCTCATGTCTTCATGTGCAACTGCTGTGCATGGATTTCCACAGCTGCAAACTGAAGGCCAGTGTCCTTTTGCAAATGCCTTCTTCTGTCAGGAATCTGACAGGAGCTAGAATCGAACCTCCTCGGGAAGATAGCACCCTCTAGCACCACACGGGGTTAGTGAGGCAGGCCAGACACAGAAAGAAAAAACCATCAGCTGCATTTCCTGTAGCACCTATGCATCCTAAGGGCCAGATCCTCAGTTGGTGTAAATCAGTGTACCAGGCACCTGGGATCGATTGCAAGGAGGCCGAGGTGATGCCACCAAGCCTCAGAAGAGAGCAGGAGGAGTGTCAGGCCACCAGCCCTCCAGAGCACAAAACCAAAAGCCAAGCTGTGGGCCGGTCCCAGGAGCTGGAAAGAGAGAACGTCTAGGAGGCTGCTCAGGAGGTTCCCTGGAGGGTAATTTCTGTAAACTCTGATTGTGATGGGGGTAGTTTGTAGTCAACCTCAGAAGCAAAGAGGTGTCATAGAGATGAGGGTGGCGGCTTGGCGAGGAGATTAAGAGAGGGCATTGCAGGTGTTAGGGGTGGGGGCATGAGAGTGGGTTGGGAGAAGATGAGACAAAGGCTGGTGGTGGTGGCAGAATAGAGAGGAGTGTATGTGTATGTGGTGGGGTGGATTGGAGGACTGTGAACAGAAATCAAATTGGGGACATCAGAGATCTTAGCTACTTTCTCACCCACCTAGCTCATCACTAAAATTTCTGAGAAGCTGTTTGCCCCACAGAGCCAGTTATGGGGCACCAGTATAGAAGAACTATTTTTGTCATTGTCAAGCTGTCCCACAGTGGCTCAAGAGCATGAGTACCAACCTCAGGGCAGACTGTTAAGATGCTTCGCACAGACCCCAGACTGGCTGCGAGTTCTATGCTTGGATTTCACCAATCGAATATAAACTCCTCAGGCACTACGACAGCCTAACCATGGAGTCACACAGCGTCCGCTGGGGTACTCCGATCTAGCTTGTCACCTAGGCAAGCTTGCCGCTGTGATAGGTGGTCCCTTACACCAAAAATCACAACAATAATCTGGTTACTCCCCAGGCCAGTCGCACTTTAGATCTCACACCACAGGCAATGCTTGTAGCCAATCCTATAATAAACGATCTAAGATTGTTTTTTATTAACTAGGCAAAGGAAATAAGAGAGTTATTTGCAAGGTTAAAGCAGGTAATGTAGCCACACAACTGGGCTAAGTCTTAAGTTTCAAAAGTAATAGAAGCTTATATAATAAGCAATCTCCGTATGTCCTTTAGAGTTAACCCAGGCCAAGCCTGGGGATCTTTTGCTTATGCTTAGTCATCCTTGCCCCTCATGTTAGGACTTTTTATTCTTTTTCCCCCTTCTGCTTCAAGTGGCAAATTCAGCAGTTGGGAGGAAGTCAGTTGCAGGTCTCCTCAGGGGAGCAATCCACAAACCTTTTGTCTTCTGATTTTCCACCATGGGGCATCTGCTGTTGATGGGCCACCTTATGCTGGGCAAGAGAGAACCCCTCCTGTGGGAAAGTAGGATTTCACACCCGTTAATGCTTCTCTCCTGTCTATGATTTACAGTTACAAAGCAAACACTTCAGTATTGACTTATAACTTGGGATGCGGGTATTATAAGTGTGATTAATGCAGGCAGCAACTTACAAGCATTTCATGAAGACTAAACACCTGTATACAATTCTAATACCTATTTTAACGCTGCTAACACACAGGTGAGCCAGTCTGGGTCTAGCAGTTAATTTGTCAGTGTTCAGGAGACATGTATGGGGAGCATGCGGGGGCAAGTGCCCTCCCCAGATTGGTCTGCTGGGGTCAGGAAGGGAGAGGGGCTCTGTCCTTCTCTCCCCGTGCCTCCCTCCCCCCTCTTCTGGCACTTTCGGCTGCTCTCCCGCACAGCTGGGTGGGGAGTGGGACAGAGCTGCTTCTGCCTGAGAGAGCCTGGCTGGGAGGTTACGGTTGCCAGCACTGCTGACCGGACCATTAAAAGTCCGGTCGAACATGCGATGGGACTAAGGAAGGTTCCCTGCCTGCCGTGGCTCCTCATGGCTCCCAGAAGCAGCGGCATACCCCCCTCTGGCTCTTATGTGTAAAGGCAGCTAGAGGGCTCTGCACGCTGCCCGGCTCCAAGCGCTGGCTCTGCAGCTCCCATTGGCTGGGAACTACGGCCAATGGGAGCTGCGGGGGTGGTGCCTGTGGACAGGGCAGCATGCAGAGTAGCCTGGGCATGCCTCCACACAGGAGCCGGAGGCGTGACACGCTGCCAGGGCCGGTGCAAGGATGTTTCACACCCTAGGCAAAGCTTCTACCTTGGCCCCCCCCCCGCGCCCCTGCCCTGAGGCACCCCCCCGTGGCAGCTCCCCCCCTCCACCCTGAGGCGCCCCCCTTGTGGCAGCTCCCCACCTCACACCCTCTGCCCTGAGGCACCCCCCCCACCCCAGCTCACCCCTGCCCCGCCTCCTCCCCGAGCACGCCGTCGCTGCTTCACTTCTCCCGCCTCCCAGGCTTGCGGCGCCAATCAGCTTAGGCATGCCCCCCACCCCTACTTGCTGCAGGCGGCCCTCCCCGCACTCCCCTACCCCAGGTCCCTCCGCTTAAATGCCAGTGGCGACCGGGGCGGCCGAAGATCCGGCCACTGTGGTCGCTGCTGAAGAAAATGGCGTCCCCCAAATCCCAGCGCCCTAGGCGACCACCTAGGTCACCTAAATGGTTGCACCGGCCCTGCATGCTGCTGCTTCTGGGAGCTGCTTGAGGTACACGCCACCCAGAGCCTGCACTCCTGACCCCCTCCTGTGCCCCAATCCCTTGGCCCAGCCCTGATCCACTTCCCACCCTCCGAACCCCTCGATCCCAGCCCACAGCACCCTCCTGCACCCCAAGCCCTATGGGAGGCAGAGGTGGCCTGCTGCCTGCCTGGGCTGCCAGGAGGGATCCGGTTTGCTCGGCCCCTGTCCCCGGCAGCCGAGCCTGGGCGGGGGGTGGGCTGCAGGTGCACCCAGCCAGGCTCTCACAGGCAGAAGCGGTTCCATCCCGCTCCCCACCCAGCTGCCATGGAGAGCGGCCTAATGTGCAAGATAGGAGGGGGGTAGAAGGACAGAGCTCCCCCCCCACAGGTAACGTGGGGTGGGGAGAGTGTGACGGTCCCAGGCTGGGCATGGGGGTGGGTGTCACTGGACAGAGGGGAGACATGGGGAGGCACGGGTCGTCTCTGGAGCTTGCCATGAGCTGGCACCTGGTCTGCCAGCATCACACAGATGTTCTTTCCATCATCCAAAATGTGGAGAAGCCCAGGGGCCGGATTGTCTGTGCAGTCTCTTATCCCAGCACAGAGTACAAGGAGGGGGTGTCTAATTCTACCACCATTTTACAGCCACTTTGCGGTGGCGAAAATGCAGACGGTGCAGTGCAGTGGAGAGCCAGGATGCCTTTTCTTGCATTGCTTTGGCCCTGTAACTAGCTCCCCGAGGTATTAACAACAAGGCCATGAAAACACAAATGCTTGAAACCCAAATACTCCCTTTAGGTCTCCAGCATCCTCCATGAGCAGCCGTTCCTTTCCATCTGCTTCCATTGCTCACCCCCAGCACCAGTAACTTAGTGACCTTGCAAGTCTGTCTTTGCCACATCGCTCCCCTAAAGCACAGGTAAATGATCTCCACGTCTCTCCCTCTGCAAAATGCTTCACTTGGCTTGCGACACATGATCTCCCCGTGGTGAATCCAGGCCAGCTCTCGTTAATTAAATCGTCACTTACCAGGTGTTTTCTCTCTTCTGCCCCCATTTTCCCCATCGCCAATGTCAAACTTTACAGGCCGGTAGTTTGCTTTGCTGTTCCCAACATCATTTCTCTTGGACAGGTGTTGTAAGAGCATCTCTTCTCCCCACTGTTAATTTCCTGCTGTCCAAGGAAGTTTTGTTTCTAGTTCTAACAGTTCCTTGGACTCCTTTGACACTTCCTTTGGAGTTTGGGGATTCCACCATCTGGTCCTTTTTCATTCTAGATTCTGAACAGTCTAATTCCTTGATGAGCTATTTTGCCAAGGTCCCTTTGGTATATTTCTTCTTCCTCCTGTGGAAATGTACCACTAATTTCCATCTTCTGCTCCATCCTCTTCTGTGCATGGACAACCTGTGTAAATACTTATACAATACCATGGTGCACGAGTTTCACAGTGTGCGATTGTGTAGCTGTCAAAGAGGAAGGCTGGTTTCGTGGTTCAAATACACGGAACGGAGGCAGGGCTCCTGGGTTTTGTTCCTTACATCAAATCCCTATTTGATCATGGGTATATCCCCTAACCTGCCTCGGGCTTTATTTTTTCCTGACTCTATAATGAGGATTATAAAACCTACCAGCCTCACAATTTGCACAGTTCTAATGATCAGTTTTATTCAGTTCTGCCAGTGAACGAAACAACAAAAAACCAAACAAACATTTGTTTCAAATTGACCCAAAATGAAATTTTTCATGTTATTCTTGTTAAAACAAAAGAACAGGGGGGAGGGAAAGCTCAGTGGTTTGAGCATTGGCCTGCTAAACCCAGGGTTGTGAGTTCAGTCCTTGAGGGGACCATTTAGGGATCTGGGTCAAAAATCAGTCTGGGGATTGGCCCTGCTTTGAGCTGGAGGTTGGACTAGATACCTCCTGAGGTCCCTTCCAATTCTATGAACAAAAGCAAGAAAGAGATTGAAATGATTCTATCCCCTGGTAGTCAGGGCACTTACCAGAGAAGTAGAATACCTAGCCTCCCATTCCAATAAGTATTTAATTATTGATACACAGTGGAACAGTTTTAATAGGAGAGACCCTAAGCCCAGAATAACCTAGAGCCCGGTGGTTAGGACTCTCACCTGCACCTCGAGACTCAAGTCTCAGAGCAGGGTCTTGAACCCATATACCTACATCCTGGGTGAATGTTCTACTCACTGGGCTATGGGATGTAGGCACCTCCACCTCAGTTTTGTGAATGGTGTCTACATGACTCTAGCCCCCCACTCTCCCCATTTTTTTTTGGCTGAAACTATTCACAAAAATGTTTGAGTTCTGGAATAGTTTGGGTTGACCCCAAACTTCCATTTTTTGGCAAATAAACTGTTTGTCTGATAAATGTCACCCCGCTGTATTCATAATAGACTTGTGAGACTTCTTAATGCGCTATACCAGCCGTTTTCAACCAGGGGTCCGAGGCCTCCTGGGGGGCCTCAGGCAGGTTTCAGGGGGCTGCCAAGTAGGGTTGGCATTAGACTCATTGGGGCACAGGGCTGAATGCCGAAGCGCTTACCCCTACACCTACGCCCCAAGCCCTACCACAAGGGGCTGAAGCCTGAGCAGCTGAGCTTCGTGGGGTCCCTGTGGTGTGGGCCCCGAGCAACTGCCCTGCTTGCTACCCCTAACGCCAGCCCTGGCTTTTACATGCAGAAAAACAGTGGTGGCACAGGCAGGCCGTGGAGTTTGTATAGCATGTTGGGGGGCCTCAGAAAGACAAAGTTTGAGAACCTCTGCTCTACACTGCTTTGAAACCCTCTGAGGGAAGGTGCTAGAGAAGAGTCAATGATTATAATTGGCTTCTAGATGGTGAGGGGCACATGGCAAGACACAGATGGATTAAACATGCATCCTTGGATTCCACTCAAACCATGACTCATCCTCCGTCCATCCAGAATGCAGGTCCAGGCTGGTGGAGAGGGTTGTGACGTTCAGCTGCATTTCTGATCCGCCTTGCCTGAGGTTGGGGTTTGTAAGGGAACCATGAATTTCCTTAGGAAACTCTTGCACCGATTTGCTTGTCAATGATTTATTGTCCCCGTCTATTAATTCTCCCTGTCATTCTGTTATTGCTTCTTTGCTCTCTCCTCGTTCCATTCTGACTTTCCAGCACCGCTGTCCCACTTAGTGTTTCATACCTTGCCTCTAATTAATTACCCTGATCACTCTTGGAACCTTCTCATTCACCAACACCAGACTTTTTTATAACCCCCAGCTCCCCTGAGTTTGTTTATCACTGCTTGCAATACAGAACCTCTGTACACCTCTCTGTTCGGCTTTAAATATTTTCCACCTCCACTTTAATGCCTTTTCCGTCTTTCACTTTGGTCTTTTTTGTTTCATCCATAAGTTTCTTCTGAACTCACTGTGCTGAAATTCCATGTTGTCCCTGATTGTCCCAGTTCAGTGCAGGCCAGGTTGATGGTCACCATCATTTAGATGTCCCCTCTCCTCTGTGAGGCCCCCCATGTGATTGGAAGCAGAGGCAAATTGGGCGCAGTCCTTTTGGGCACCACATTTTGTCCATAGCTGTGTAGTCATGATTCCCAGTGTCACATGATTCTCTCTTTCTCACACCCACACATACCCACACCCACCTGCCCCCCCAAGGGCTGAATTCAGCCAATGGTAAGGAACTACTCAGATCTTCAGATCTTATGGGCATATGTCTTGACTGAGCCATTCTTTCCCTTTCATTCACCCTTCCTCCCCTGTACAGGATACCTGGTAGGTCCCATTTTATCCTTGGCAACTGGAAAGTATTAGGGGCCAAATTCTCAGCGAGTGTAATTTAGCGCAGCTCCATTGACACGAAAAGCCATACCCGTAGAGCATCTGACCTTATATTTGCCCCTCCGTGAGTCTTTGCCATGCAGAGACCCCACATACCACTTTCTTCCAAGGGGGAACTTCTTGGCTGGTTACTCCCTTGTCCTCGCCCTGCATAGCAGCATTGCAGCTTTCTTAGCCCTGTGCCAGATCAAACATTCTTCTCAACCTTTAACTGGGTTTAATGTGTCTCCCCCTCCCACCCCAAGAACCACAGAAAAACAGCACTGAGTAAATATTAACACATGCAGAGTGATGTTTAAGTAACAGAGCTGTGATATGCTGGGAGATGGGCCCCTGACCAAAACTCTGCATCAGAACAGCCCAGAACTTCAGGGCCGTGAAGGTCCAGATCTGAATTCTGCAGCTTAGGCCTATGTGCAGACATAACACACATAAGTAAAAAAATTAAAGATAAACTTCTAGGCTTAACAGAGTCCCTTATACCTAATGATTGAAGTGCTTGTTATAACAGAGTGACCACCTGTTCTGTACTGTAATGTTCCTCTCTATGTTTTATAACTCATAACCACTAAGGAGCTACTAAGCAGCATTTACTCAGATCAGAAGTCTGTTTTCAAGCATTAATCATGCAACGTATTATTCCGTACTCCAAATAAGATGATATGGTGATGGTATGCCCTCAAATATGGGGTGATGCGGTGAAATTCTATATCCTATGATGATCTAATGGGCCCTTCTGGCCATAAAATCTATGACGCTATGAAAATAAGTGTTGTCTGTGGTTTTCATTTATTATTTGATTATTAAAAGGAAGGTGCCAATTATTTTTGCAAGAATTTTTTTAATGGTGCTTTTTAATTTTTTTCTCATGTACATGTTTTTGTTTGTTTTGGAAAAAAAAAGCCAAAAACTGGAAAATTTTCAGTTTTGAAAAACAATGTTTGGTTGAATAATAATAATAAAAGATTGGGTGTTCAGTATTTTTTTTTCAGTTTTAGAAAACTGAACACCAAAGATTTATTCCCAAATCCAAAAATGCCTTCTGAAAAAACCTTCAGATCTCAGTGTCTGTGTTTTCATAAAGAAGAAACTAGATCACCTCAACCAAAATACAATTTTTCCATGAAAATGTTCATTTTGTTCAAAATTTGGTTTTTTTTGTTTTTTTACCAGCTGTAATAATTATTATTGCAGTAGAATCTAGCAGGCCCAACTGAGATCAGAACCCCATTGTGCTGGGCACTGCACAGACACAGTAAGAAACAGTCCCTGCCCCGAAGAGTGTACAAGGTAAATATATCCTTTATTTCCTTGAATGATGCATGATTGCTCTTGATGGTCAATGTCACCCTAGTTCAGAGACCATTCTAATACCTGAGCACAGCAAGGAAGGTTAAACAAACTTTGTCAGCCTGCAGAGGTCCCCATCAGGACTAGGGACGCGTTGTGGCAGGCGCTCTACAGGAAAACGGGAAGAAACAGCCCTTGCTATGCAGGGATTACAATCTAATCTAATCATGTAAATGTAGGAGTGGAAGGGGCCTCAAGAGGTCATCTAGTCCAGGCTCTGGCTGAGGCAGGACCAAATAAACCTAGACCATCCCTGACAGGCGTGTGTCTAACCTGTTCTTAAAAACCTGCAGTGACAGGGATCGTACAACCTCCCTTGAAAGCCTGGTCCAGGGCGTCACTGTCCTTCTAGTTAGGAAGTTTTCCCGAATAGCTAACCTAAATCTCCCTCGCTGCAGATTAAGCCCATTACTTCTTTTCCTACCTTCACTGGACATAGAGAACAATTGATCCCCATGCTCTTTATAGCAGCCCCTAACATATTTGAAGACTGTGATCTGGTTCCCCACTCAGCCTTCATTTATCAAGCCCAAATACATCCAGGTTGTTTTACCCTTTCCTCATCGGTCGGGTTTTCTAAATATTTTATCATTTTTGTTGCCCTCCTCTGGAGTCTCTCCAGTTTGTCCACATCTTTCCTGAAATGTGGTGCCCAGAACTGGATGCAGGACTCCAGCGAAGGCCTCACCAGTAGTAATCTGTCTGTGGTTTTATATTTCACTGCTTCATCCATTGCCCTGTTGTCTGAGTACCAGTCAAACCACCGTTTCAGAGCTGGATCTGAACACTCCCAACCTGTGGGGAAAGCTTGTCATCTTAACATAAGAACATAAGAACTGCCGTACCGGATCAGACCAAAGGTCCATCTAGCCCAGTATCCTGTCCACCGACAGTGGCCAATGCCAGGTGCCCCAGAGGGAGTGAACCTAACAGGCAATGATCAAGTGATCTCTCTCCTGCCATCCATCTCCATCCTCTGACGAACAGAGGCTAGGGACACCATTCTTACCCATCCTGGCTAATAGCCATTTATGGACTTAACCACCATGAATTTATCCAATTCTCTTTTAAACACTGTTATAGTCCTAGCCTTCACAACCTCCTCAGGTAAGGAGTTCCACAAGTTGACTGTGCGCTGCGTGAAGAAGAACTTCCTTTTATTTGTTTTAAACCTGCTGCCTATTAATTTCATTTGGTGACCCCCTAGTTCTTGTCTTGACCCCCCTCATCCAAATTTTGGAAACGACCCATATATCGATAACACTCTTGGGAGCCTATCTCAAACTGGTATTGCTTCACCGACGTTAATGGAACTTCACCCGTTGATACCAGCTGTGGATCTGGCCTTCAGACGTTAGGGCATTCAGGATCTTTTTCCAGCCTGAGAAGAGTTCCATTTTGGTTTGGCTCCAGCACTGAGTAAGGGGGTTTCTTTTGGGGGTAGGACTGGGAGGTGGATTATATTTCTGGATCCAGTTCACAAGGCCCTAACTCAAACATGGTCTTTGTGTTCTATGCAATCACTCATCACAGCAATGAAGACAGTATAAATACCTAGCTAGAGATCATGATTTGTAGTTAATATTTATAAGGCACAAGCACATTGTAATAGAGAGTCCCCTATCCTGAGACTGATCGCTTCCTTTGATATATTTTTTTAAATGCTAATTTTTTTTAATGAAACCAATTCCCCCCTGAAGAGATGTGAATGTTTAAATGATTATGACCTACTGCATAGTCATCAAATCTTTCTATATACAGGCTTTTCAAAATGTAAATTACATGAATATATGTGAACTGACTTTTAAAAATGCTGACTCTTAACTTTGCTCTTTTCAGTTTATTTCAGTCAAACACGTACATGGATTTTTAAGACTCAACTCTGCTCTCATTTATACTGCTATGAACCAGGGTGGGGAATGGCATCAGTGGAGTTACATCGGCATAAACGATGTTGAAATCAGCCCCTTAAGGCCTGATTCTCATAGGAGTGCAAAGGGGCCTTAGTGTAAATGAAATTTTACCCCAAATATTGAAATTGCAGTTTTACCATGCAAAATGACTTTTTTTGTTTCAAAATGTAAGCTAATGATAGGAAAAAATAAAAATGGTTGAAATAATCATCATTTCAACATCATCCAGATGAAACCTTTCGATTGACTCAAACTGGAAAAAAAAAATCAGATTTTTCAGTTTGTGAAGACTGTTGAGATTTCGACTTTTCATCCTGATTTGGGACAAGAACATTTTTTGATAGCATGAACATTTTTGCAGGACGGGAAGACCATTGTCTGTCCAGCTCTAATGCTTGTGGCTCCCTTATCCGGCGCTGATCAGTGTTGGCATAGCGGGCGTTGTGGGGGAGCAGGTATAAATGACACCAGTTTCTAGGGTGCTCTTCCCGCCCAGAGGGACATGTCGCAGAAGTCCGCCCTACCAGCCTTTCCCTCTTTGCCTAGCCCTGTCCCTGACACCACGGGGGTGCAGGAGGCGGGGGGCTGACAGAAAGTGCCCTGTGAAGAGGGAATTCTCCACTGCCTGTTGCCACTTTGCCCTGTGTAAAATCCCTCCATCTCTTGAAGCTAACGGGCTGATTCCTGAAGTCTGAGCTCCTAGTTCATTCAGTCCTTGCTCTGTCAGATCTTGCTGTGGAGCTAAAGGATTTCCCTGTGCGTTTCTGCCTCAGTAAGGACTGGGTAAGGCAATGGGGAGGATCACCCCCATGGAAAGGTTCCTGTGGGATGAAAACTCTGGGAGGATCATGTCAGGGAATTTCCTCTGAGTTCTTTGAAGGGGCAGTGGGGTTTTATTTAACCCACTTTTGCTTGGAACGAAGAGGGGGTTCATCCCCCAAACCCACAGCTCAGCCAAGATGCACCCATTCCTTGGGGATCTGCCAGAGGCAAAGCGCCACCCTCTGGGACCCCTGCCCTCGCCACCCCTAGGCTAGCCGCATTGGTGCTGCACTGCCAGGGCATCCCTAACGGCAGGAACCTGCGGAAAGGAGGCAGTTTCCCCAGTGTGGTAGTGATCTGCACCAGTGCTAACAGAGCCTGGGGCTGCATTAGCTTCTGCCCAGGTTCGGATCCTGGATGCCCTGCAGAGCGGCCTTGTGCCACTTTCCCTCTCGGCTCGTGGTGCCCCCTGCTGGTCGGTTTGGGGATTAGCTTCGTCGTGTGCTACGCCCTCCTCAGCGGTTTCTCCACCCGTCATCTTCTCGCTCTGTGCGGCCTCTCTCGCTTTCAGTGCTGTCACTTCCTGTCCGTGGCTTGGCCCTCCCGCCAGGTCACTCAGTCCCTCCCCATCCAGGGGAATCATAGTCTTTCTTGACCAGCCGCCTAGCTAGCGTCTTCAACCCCCCAATGGCTGGAAGGGGAACCCAGGCCCACCCTCTACACTGGGTTCCAGTCCAGGGATCCTATAACATGCAACCTAGGCCCGTACTGCCTTGTTCCTGTTTCCTTGGTCCATTTCCTACCTAACTGGCTCCCCCACCCCCAGTTCACCGGCTTCTGTGCAACCCACCTTCCTGCAGCCTCAAACACTGTTCCCCCTTTCCAGGGCATGACTGCCCTTCCCGAGCAGCTGCCCGCCCCCTATCCCGTAGCCAGCTACCTTGCTTTTTACAGGCCCTGCCTGTTCCAGCCCAGGGGAGCCCATTTATTCTCAATTAACTCCCTGGCTTTGCAGCCTAATTAGTAGCTTGGATCCACCCATCTGACCCCTAGGGTTGCCAACTTTCTAATGGCACCAAACCGAACGCCCCTTCCCTGAGGCCCTGCCCCTTCCCTGCTCACTCCATCCCCCCTGTCATAAACAAACAGATCAGGATTAAGGTCTCTTTTACCTGTAAAGGGTTAACAAGCTCAGTAACCTGATGAACACCTGACCAGAGGACCAATCAAGGGACAGGATAATTTCAAATCTCTGTGGAGGGAAGGCTTTGTCTGTGTTCTTTGTTTGAGCTGGGTGCTCTCTTTGGATCTAAGAGAGGCCAGACAAGTCTCCAAGTTCTCCTGGAGTATTTCCTACTATCCAGTATAATGAGTATTAGAAAGGCGAATTAGTCTTATAACTTGATTTCTACATTTGCAATTGTGTGTTTGCTGGAGAAATATCTTTATTTCTGTTTGCTGTTACTTTGATTATTCTGAGAAGGGCGGGGGGGAGAGCCTCTCCAGGTTTATAAGTTAGACCCTGTATTTTTGCATCCTGGTAATACAGAGATAGTGTACTTTTTTTTCTTTCTTTAATAAAATCTTTTCTTTTTTAGAACTTGATTGATTTCTTCCCTTGTTTGGATTTTCAGGGGAAGGGGAGGGGGGAAAAGTGAATCCCTCTTTGTTTGATTCAAGGAATTTGAATCTAGGTATCTCTCCTAAATACTAGGAGAGGGGAGGAGGGAAAGGGATTATTTCCCTTTGTGGTGATATTCAAGGTGTTTGGATCTGTGTTCCCCAGGGGAAGTTTTTGGGGGAACAGGGAGTGTGTCAGACACTTAAAACTTGACTGGTGGCAGCGAGAACCAGATCTAAACTAGGATTTTAGTTTAGAGGAGTCCATGCAGGTCCCCATCTTGTGAACGCTAAAGTTCAAAGTGGGGAATAAACCTATGACACCCCCTCCCTCCATTGCTTGCTTTCCCCCACCCTCATGCACTTTCACCAGGCTGGGGCAGGAGGTTGGGGTGTGAGGGGGGGAGGGTTCTGACTGGGGGTGTGGGCTCTGGGTTGGGCCCAGGGATGAAGGGTTTAGGGAGTAGGACAGGGCTCCAGTCTAGGGCAGGGGTGCAGAGGGGTATGGGCTCTGGGCTGGGGATGCAGGCTCTGGGTGGGGCCAGAAATGAGGGGCTCGGGTGTGGGAGAGGGCTCTGGGCTGGAGCAGGGGGCTGGAGGTTCATGGGGGCATGAGGACTCTGGCCAGGGTGCTGGTCCTGGGCTGGGGCCAGAGCTGAGGGGTTTCGGGTGAAGGAGGGGGCCCAAGGCTGAGGCAGGGGGTTGGGATGCAGGAGGAGGTGCGGGGTCCTAGCGGCGCTTACCACGGCTCCCAGGAAGCAGCCGTCAGGTCCCTGCTGCCCTTAGACGCATGGGCAGCCAGGGATGCTCCATGCGCTGCCCTCGTGCCTATAGGCACCGCCCCCACAGCTCCCATTAGTCGTGGTTCCTGGCCAATGGGAGTTGTGGAGCCAGCACTCGGGGTGGGGGCAGCGTACGGAGCCTCCCTGGCCACCTATATGCCTAGGGACTGCAAGGATCTGGCCGCCGCTTCCTGGAGCCGTGCAGAGCTAGGGCAGGCAGGGAGCCTGCCTTAGCCGCAGACCCCTGCTGACCCGCCCAATCAGCAGAGCCACCAGGGTCCCTTTGCAACTGGGCGTTCCGGTTCAAGACCAGACGCTTGGCAACCCTTGGCCCCACACAGCTCTTGCCAGGCCATCACAGGCCTCTAGGGGAGGACAGAAAAGAGAAATGGAGACTCAGAGGTGGCTAAGGTCACCCCATCTATGCATAGATAGCTGGAGGAGGGAGGGAATCAGGCTCTGAGCATGTGTGACTCTAAGAACCCCTCAGTGCTAACTAGCGAAGGGTTCACTGTTCTGCGACAGGCCTGACAAACGCACTACACCCAACACACTGCTTTCACAGTATTTATCCAAAAAGGGTCAAGTGAGATATCTAACAACAGCTTGTGTCAGACTGAGCCTCATAATCACCGCGAGATGTTCGGACTGTTGATATTTAAGGCCTGGCATCTATGTACTGAAAATAAGTTTTAAAAAGTTTGTCTCTAAGGCAGAGCTGAGAAACAGACTTTGGGTCACACAAAGGATGTTGAATCACCTGTTGTTCTGTTGATGAAACATTGTAAGCCAGCACAATGGAAGCTCTGTTTACATTTGAAATCCACGGGATGGGAAGCCAACAAGGAGGAAAGACACTGGGGACTGAAGTGAAACATGGGGGCTCATTCAGACTCTGGGGAAAAAACAGTGCACTTGGGGGGTAAGAGGAGAAGGCAAAAGGGTGCCTCTTTATCCTGAACTGTCAAAGCAAAAGAACAGCGCTTTATGCATTTATGACAGCGGGATCTCGGCCACGGAGATGCTGGGAGATTGCTTGAGGTGATATAAACTACTTCTGACAAGGGGTTAGGGCGTTAAAATTAAGTTTAGACTCTAGGTAGCATGTTATATCTTTTATTTTATATGTAACCGTTCCTGTTTCCATTGTTATCCTGACTCTCTATTTCTTAAACTTAGCGTTTGACAATAAAATTATGATTGTTTTCACTATAGATATATCTCAGTGCTGTGACGTTACATTGGAGCTGACCCTCAGTTGACCCAAACAAGCCGGTGTGTTCACTATTCCTTTGGGGACAACTTGCCTGGTAATTTCTGAGAGTGTCCAGTGCTTAAGGGCTGGACGCTGCAGGGGAACACTTTAAGGGGGCTCTGAGATTGGGGTGCACCTATTGTTAACTTGCAAAGCAAAGTATGGGCTGGCAGAGCCCTGAGGATGGAGCGGCCTTATCCACCTCTGAGTCTCTATCTCCCTTTTTGGACCTTCCTGGGTGCCTAGGACTATGAGTCACTTTGTTACCCCCTGCCTCCTGCAAGAAGACTTGCTGGTGCTTAGCTGGACATTGGCTCCTTGACACCATAGAATCACAGAATACCAACCCCCTGCTCAAAGCAGGACCAATCCTCAACTAAATCAGGGCTTTGTCAAGCCTGACCTTAAAAACCTCTAAGGAAGAAGATTCCACCACCTCCCTAGGTAACCCAGTCCAGTGCTTCACCACCTTCCTAGTGAAAAAGTTTTTCCTAATATCCAACCTACATCTCCCCCACTGCAACTTGAGATCATTGCTCCTTGTTCTGTCATCTCGTACCACTGAGAACAGTCTAGATCCATCCTCTTTGGAACCCCCTTTCAGGTAGTTGAAAGCAGCTATCAAATCCCCCCTCATTCTTCTCTTCTGCAGATTAACAATCCCAGTTCCCTCGGCCTCTCCTCATAAGTCATGTGCTCCAGCCCCCTAATCATTTCTGTTGCCTTCCACTGGACTCTTTCCAATTTTTCCACATCCTTCTTGTAGTGTGGGGCCCAAAACTGGACACAGTGCTCCAGATGAGGCCTCACCAATGCCGAATAGAGGGGAATGATCATGTCCCTCGATCCCTGTTAGCTACCTAAACAATCAGGATTTGGTCCAATATGAAAAACCGTTGTATATTTCAGCACAAAAGCTGTTGTGTCCTTCATGCCAGGGTCAGAGCCATAATATGCCTTAATCTCTGCTCGTGCTCCCATACCCTAAACCTCCGCTGGCATCTTTGCAGAAGAGAAATACAGTCATTCCTGTTGTAGGCAGGGGAAAAAAAAAAAGAATGAATGAAAAGCCTTGAAAGCCACTACACAAACACGTCTCATAAGGGTGCCTTTATCTGAAAAGGGACTGGGGAAAGGAATAGTATTTTGAGGAGGAGGAACTCACAAGGGAGTCTGCAGTGAATTCTCAGAACACCATATATTAGAACACCAGGGTCTATGTTACCGGGCCCAGGGGAACTCCTGTGAGACATGTCTGAAGAAAATCATTATGTTTTAAAGAAAGCATGCATTCTCGATTTATGGCATTCCGTATATGTGTGCCTTAGCATTTATCCTGCTATGAAGTAGGTCTTGTTTTTTATAGGGTTGCAGTATAATTGGAAGACTGCAGCCAGAGGAGAGAGATACTAAGTTCCGTAAGAGTGTTTTAAGATTCTTAGATTTCCAGAACAAAATGATAATCAAAGGGGCCAATCAAACACTGAAACCCAGTTAATCAGTGCTCAGAGAGAGTCTCTACTTTATCCCATCAACTGGTGGGTCAGATGGTGACACAAAATACACCATATTAAATCAGCTATGCCAAGATACCCTCATATTTAGCTAGATGACATGATATTGGAAACAGCAGGAATCAATCAATTGAAGTAGTCTAGGGCAGAAAGATGAAAGCATTCTAAATGTAGCAGGATGGAGGATGCCAAGAAAAGTTCAAGAAATGTTAACTTTTGTATCACCTTGGCGGCTGGTTGGGACTGGTCAAAAATGTTCGGTCAAAACTGTTTTTTGGTGGGAAATTGGGTTTTTGATTAAACAACATTATTCACAAAAAGTGTTTGCCTTTCACCGAAAATTTTTCCAAGGACAGCAGTGTCTCTCTTCTCCCAGGAGGGAGACTGTGATGCATTATGGGAGATAGAATTTGATTAGGGACCCCTCACCCCATGGAGAAGAGTGAGAGCATAAGGCATCCAAACTACAACTCCCATGAGACACTGTGGCAGCATTTCTAAATCAAAATATTTTGGTTTTCTGCTAAAATATTTTGATATTTGGATTTTAATCAAATAATCAACATTTTCTGTGGATTTTTTTCACTGAATTTTTCCACAGGGGTGTGGGGGTGGGGTGGGGGGGAGGTTGGAGGGAATCATTTTCTGACCAGCTTTGCTTCTGGTGACTTTAAGGGGCAGATTTTCAGGTGGTCTACACTCGAGGCTAATTGAAAGTTCCTAAAAAAATATTTTTGGGTTGCTAAAACAGGAACATTTAACAAATACAGCAGAACCTCAGAGGTACAAACACCTCGGGAATAGAGGTTGTCTGTAACTCTGAAATGTTCGTAACTGCACAAAACGTTCTGGTTGTTCTTTCAGAAGTTTACAACTGAATATTGACTTAATACAGCTTTGAAACTTTACTATGCAAAAGAGAAATGCTGCTTTTAAGTATCTTAATTAAAACAAAACAACCACAGAAACAGTTTCCTTAGCTTATCAAACTGTTTAATTCCCCTTTATTTTTATAGCAGCTTACATTTAACACAGTACAGTATTTGGTTTTTTTGGTCTCTACTGCCTGATTGAGCACTTCCGGTTCCAAATGAGGTGCGTGGTTGACTGGTCAGTTTGTAACTCTGGTGTCCGTCACTCCTGAGGTTTTACCGTAGCGTCCATTTTTGTGGAAGATGTTTCCATTTTTCATTCTTTTACGAAACCCTGAGAAATTTGCACACAAATGAAAAATGTCCAGTTTTGTCTCAATTTTTTCTTGGGGGCAAAATCATTTTCTGGTCAGCTATGCTTGGCACCTATAGCTGGGGCAAGATTTTCCAAAGAGCACTGCAAAAGTTGGCAAGAGGTGTCCTGGTGGGTGCTGAACGTTTTTGAAAATCTGGCCTCAGTGGTGGATGCAGAGCAATTGAAGACCTGGCCGTGCATATGCAGAACTGTTTTCACATAACTTTTTTTTCATGTGATGCTGTAGGTTTTTAAATGGCTAAAAAAATCCTTAAATCAGCAAAAGTAGTAACAGAGTTTTTCACATGTAGAGTACGTCCTCACTGCAGAGTTAACTTGGGTGACCAGTACCCCGTTGTCAACACCTGGGTGTGAGCAGCCACACTACAAAACCAGGCCTGAGTTGCTGGGTCCCCACTGGTGCTGCGCTCCCCTGTGTGCGTTGCTAGTGTTTGTGGGGACATGTCCCATGGTTCTTTGTGCTGCTGTAAACTGAGCCACCGTATTATTCTTTCCCAGTCAATTGTGGGAGAACTTGTCTGTCCTTTTGGACACCCGGGGGGAATTGTGAGAAGGCGTTGGAGGACTATCAGCACTCCCAAGGTTTAGCCTGTGTTCTCACTGCAAAGTGGGCAGGTTACCAGCTCAAGTGAAAGCAGCACCGTGTCTCTCATAACCCCCAGCTGGCCTGGGGTGGCGTGAGAGGGTTTTGTTTGTGGATGGGAGGGGCATTAGGGGCAACACACAAATAAGAGCCTGGGTTTACTCTGCAGTGAAGACAACCCCTTTATTTCCCAGGTTGTTAAAGACAAGTAGAAAGAAGCAGCCAGTTTTCAATCCTGTGAGGTGCTGAGTGCCCTCAGCTCCCAGGCCCTGCTGTGACCCCCCCGCCCCCGTCTCGCTCCTTTCTGAGCCCCTGCCCTCGCTCACTCTATCCCCCTCCCTCCATCACTTGCTCTTCCCCACCCTCGCTCATTATCACCCAGCTGGGCAGGGGGTTGGGTGTGGGAGGGGGTCAGGGCACCAGGGTGGGACAGGGGGATAGGGTGTAGAAGGGGGGTACTGGCTCTGGGCTGGGGGTGCAGGCTCTGGGTGGGGCCAGAATGAGGGTCTGAGGGTGTGTGGGGGGCTCCGGGCTGGGGTAGGGGGTTGGGGTGTGGTGGGGTGTGAGGGTTCTGGATGGGGGCATGGGCTCTGGTGTGGGGCTGGGGCTGAGGGGTTCTGAATGCGGGAGGGAGTGTGGGCTCTGGGAGGGAGTTTTGGTGTGGGAGGGGGCTCAGGGCTGTGGCAGGGGTTGGGGTTTGGGAACATAAGAACGGCCAGACTGGGTCAGACCAAAGGTCCATCTAGCCCAGTATCCTGTCTTCTGACAGGTGCCAGGTGCCCCAGAGGGAGTGAACCTAACAGGTAATGATCAAGTGGGAGAGGGTTTGGGGTCCGGGCTCCGGGTAGCACTTACCTCAGGCTGCTCCCAGAAGCAGATGACATTTCCCTCCGGCTCCTAGGCAGAGGTGCAGCCAAGGAGTTCTGTGCGTTGCCCCTGTCCGCAGTCGCCGCCCTCACAGCTCTCATTGGCCGTGGTTCACAGCCAATGAGAGATGCGGAGCCGGTGCTCGCGGCGATGGTAGCGCATGGAGCCCCAATGGCCGCGCCTCCAACTAGGAGGGAAATGCTGGCCACATCCGGGAGCTGTGCAGAGCCAGGGCAGGCAGGGAGCCTGCCTTAGCCCTGCTGCACCGCCAACCAGACTTTTAACAGGCGTTCTGGTCGAAAATCGGATGCCTGGCAACCCTAACTTAAAGTAGACAGCGCTTTACACTGCTGGTGTGATGTTCAGCCTTTAGTGTAAATGGTCCCCACTGAAGTCAACGGGCCTGATTCCCATTATACAATAAAACCCTTTTACACAAGTCTTGCAATGTGAAGTGCCAATGGAACGAGGCCTTAATGTAAAAATGAAAGTCTGGCCTTATGGGAGCTAAGGGTACTCGGCACCTCCCAGCTGATACTCAGCATCTCACAGAGTCAGGCCTTTTACTAATACAGACGTATAGACTTTAGCGCCAGGAGGAACCGTTATGATTACCCAGCCTGGCCTCCTACCCAACACAGACCAGAGAACCTCACCCAGGGATTCCTGCAGCCAGCCCATAATTTCCAGCCGAGCTAGAGCTGGGCTTTTAGAAAGAGACCTGCAGTCTTGATTTAAAGATGCCAAGCGAGAGGCAGCAGTATAAACAAGCAATTAATTGCATTGTTTATTTCCAGCGAATAATTTGACCAGCTGTCGGTGGTAAAGTCTTAGATAACACTTACTGTTTAGGGGGCATTAATTAACGTTTGCTAGAAGTTGTGAAGCTAGCAGTGTTAACTAATTTCACTTAGGGCTTCAATCTGCTGCAATTAGCTCAGAAACGTTTATGAAACTGAACCCTTCGAATGGTGCGGTATCTGCCTGAAAGGCAAAGTTCTAACATGACACAAAAGCCAACCTGGAGAGAGGTGGCACAAGGGCTCTCTTACCTAATGTATCACCCTTGAAACCACACAGAAATGTTACAAATTTACAAGAATGCTAATTACTGGCCACTAAGTAAAACCTCATTGGACGCTTGTGTATTTTCCGTTCTGTTAGATGGCGCAGAATGTTATTTCACCTGTCCATTTTAAAGGAATTGTTTATTTTGGCCAACGCTCTCGGGTTCAGCATGTTCTGCATGTCCGGTTATGAATGGCGCCATGTCCAAATCATCTACTCTTCCAAGTTCTGAGTTCAGAATTGGCACCGTGAGGCTGCATACAGAGACGACAGAGATTCCTACTGTTTGCGTGTTGGAAACTCTGAAAGGAGGATGTGATGGGATGTTCACCCCACACTCACCCTGAAGGGGTTAATGGAGACCAGGTGGGCCAATTAACCTATTAGGCTACAAGCTAGAGGCATTAAGGCTGAGAGGAATTAGGGGAAGCTCACCTGTGTGTGAACAGGTGGGGCTTCAATAAAGCCTGGGAGCTGATAGCAGAAAAGGGCTGCAGGGAAGGGGTCTTCAGTCACTCCCTGGGAGAAAGGAGGCATATTTGGGACTACAGAGGCAGGTAGGGTATGGTTGCTCCCCGGAAGGAGGGGGCGGTGAAGCTGGCAAACCCAGAGAGGGAGGGAGAGTCAGACAATAAGGAAAGGGCTCAAGGAAAGGTTGCAAGGTTCAGGAAGGTGCAGAGTAGAGGGTCCCTGAGCTGGAACCCGGAGTAGAGGGCAGGCTCAGGTTCTCCACCAGCCACTAAAGAATTGGCACTATAAGGGCAGTGAAAGGGGAGACTGCCAGAGACAGCTAGTAAGGAAAGACGTTGATACCCCGCAAGGGGGAAACACAGAGTGGCCTGGCTGGAGGGCAAGTCATGAGGAAGAAGTCCCAGGGTATGTCCAGACTACCCGCCGTATTGGCGGGTAGTGATCGATTTTTTCGGGGATCGATATATCGCGTCTCATCTAGACGCGATATATCGATCCCCGAACACACTCCCGTCAACTCCGGAATTCCACTGGAGTGAGCGCTGGTAGCGGCATCGACATGAGGAGCCGCGGACGTCGATCCAGCGCCGTGAGGACCTGAGGTAAATCAAGCTAAGATACTTCGACTTCAGCTACGCTATTCACGTAGCTGAAGTTGCGTATCTTAGATCGATACCCCTCCCCCAGTGTAGACCAGCCCCCAGAGACTGAGATTGGGAGCAGCAGTAGGTTGTGCAGCGAGCAGCAGGAGGCAGCCTTGGACTGGAAAGAGCTGATTTCCCAGCATGGCCAGGAGGAGGCGCCCACCTGCGGTGAGAGGGCCCCAAGACAGAGTAAAACAGGGTGAGAGATAAAGACGGATTGACAGGCTTGGGGAAGCAGAGAAAGACCGAATGCTCAGTCAAGGCCCATGGCTTGCATTGCTAGCTGGCGTGGATAATTTCATAACTAGAAGTGCCTTTGAACCCAAACCCTGGATCTATATTCTGTATCCAGTGCTGGGTATTGTGGGCCAGACTCTGCTCTCACTGGTGTAAATCTGTAATAATTGCACTGACCTCAGAGGGAGGCCTCGGTAACACTGCGCCCCATATTCTCCATAGTGCTAATATGATGTGATTATAGCATAATTCTGATGTATTTTATGCAAGATGGCTCGTGTCATTGGAAAAGTTATGGTTTGCTGAATATGATTATCCTGTTTGTATGCATGGATCATTTTTGTATGTAAAGTTATATGTATCTGGACTATGTATCTGTACTTCAAATGTAGTTACACCTGGGTACCGCCCACTAGACAAGATGCTTTTAGTCTAGTTTGCTGGTTGGGAAGGGCCTATTCAGGGCAACGAGCCATTAGGGAAAACAATAGACCATAGGAGAAGCTTATCTCCCACCGGGTGAGCCTTCCTGAGAACACTCCAGACAGCCTGTAAGTAATGGCTGCTGTGCCGCTACAAGGACATGTGACCAGACCACATGATGCTGGACTCCATCTTGGGATGTCAGTATTTTTCCACAAACCTATCTGGGAACCAATTTTTGAAACAATGGGTGTGAGAGGGAGGCCAGGCTGGTGGGTCAGAGGTACCCCAGTTCCAGGTGGCAGCCCGGGGGGAACCCCTCACAGCTTCCACATTTTCAGTCGTGGCAGTGAGAGCTGACTCTATCCCCTTCTCTCGAAAAGGAGAAGAACCGAAACTTAGTCCCAAATGCTTCCCAGCTTAGGCGTTTGAAATCTGGATCCAAATTTTTCTCAAACTTCACAGTGCTCAGCTGCAGCCATTTACAAGGGTACCATATGTTTGAGCTGTGTAGATGGATCTATGGGGCTAGATCACCAGCCCTGTGTACATCAGCAAAGACTGAGGATCTGGACCAGAGTGTCATAGAATCATAGGGTTAGAAGGACCTGCAAGGGTCATCTAGTCTAATCCCCTGCCAAGATGCAGAGTTTGTTGTATCTAAGCCATCCAAGACAGAGGGCTCCAGCCTCCTTTAGAAAACCTCCAGTGAAGGGGATTCAACCACCTCCCGAGGCGTCTGTTCCGTTGTCCTACTGTTCTTACAGTTAGGAAGTTTTTTCCTGAGTTTTAATCTAAATCTTCTGGGTTGTAGTTTGAACCCATTGCCTCTTGCCCTGCCGTCTGTGGCAGCCTTTCAAGTATTTGAAGATTGGTATTGTGTCTCCCCTTCATCTCTTTTCCAAACGAATACCCAGTTCCTTCAGCCTTTGCTCATAGGGTGTGCATTTCAAACCTTTGATTGCCTTTCTCGCTTGCCTCTGGATCTTTTCCAGTTTCTCTGCATCCTTTCTATATATTAGTGACCAAAACTGAGGCCTAACCAGTGCAGAGTAGAGCAGTACTATCACCTCCCGTGACTTGCATGCTCTGCCTCTGATAATGCAGCCTAAAATTGCATTATTTTTTTTTTGCAACAGCATCGCATTGCTGATTTATGTTGAGGATGTGATCCACCACAACTCCCAGATCCTTCTCAACAATGCTGCGGCAAAGGCAATTTTTTTCTTCCCTAAATGTAGCACCTTAGATTTGTCTTTGTTGAATTTCATTTTGTTGTCTATAGCCCAATTCTCCGAGACATCAAGATCCCTCTGAATTTTAGCTCTATCCTTCAAAGTGTTTGCAGCCGCTTCCCAGCCTTGTGTCTTCTGCAGACTTGATCAGTATGCTCTCTAATCCTACGTCCAGGAAATTAATAAAGATGTTAAACAGTGGATCCGGAACAGATCTCTGTGAAACCCCACTTGAGAACTCCCTCCAATCCGACGACATTCCATTAATGGTTAATCTTTTCTGTGTGGTTGTTTAACCAATTATGTATCCACTTAATGGTAGTTCTGCTGAGCCTGCATTTCTCCAGTTTTCTTTAACAGAATGTCATGTGGGACTGTGTCAAAAGCCTTGCTGAAGTCCAGGTATAGTATGTCTACTGCATTCCCCCTATCCACCGAATCAGTTACCCTGTCACAGAAGGAAATCAACATGGTTTGGCATAATTTGTTCTTGGTAAATCCATGCTGGCGGTTCATGATTACCCCTTCATCCTCCAGGTATTCGTAAATTGAATGTTTTATACATTGATCTAGTAGCTCCCAGGTATCGAAATTAGACTGACCGTCCCTTGGGAGGAGACAGGTCTCAGCTTCATTGAAGTTGTAGGACACAGAAAAGAACCTGGCACAGAAAGATTAACTCAGCTTGCACTGCCTCCTGGCAACACACAGAATTTCTGAAGTTCTGGCCTGGATCATGCCATTCTGGCAAGGGCTGTTGAATACTCTACAGTATCCAACCACAGAGCTGGACTGATGGATTTTGGTTTAGGTGCATCTCTGCAGTCCAAATGGGTCAGTTAAAATAAGAAACAACATGATTCCCAAGTTAAGGATCAACCCAGTTGGCTGATGGGTTTTGTTATTGTTTCGTTTTGCAGAGTGACAATTCACTGCATGGTTCCAGTTGGGAATGGAAATGGAAGTGGGAAAATAGTTCATGAAAGGTTGTTCTCATAAGAGTTCCCACTCCATTTCGCACGCTCAAAAGGTGCAAACAGTTTGGATCAACATCAGAACTGCTGGGGGTTCATCTCAGTTGCTGGATCTTTTCAGGGTCACATATCACTAATAACAGGTAGAGATGGGCAAACCACAAAGTGGATACAACATCAAAACATTTGGCTGTTTACTGCAGTTGCATCTGAACCAAGACTCATGGAGTTCCAAATCTGCATTGGAAATCTCAGAAGAGCATCGCGTCTCGGTATTTCATCACTTCTGCTTCTGGTCACAGTTGGAAGCAAATGTTACAGAAGCAGTGTAAGAATGAAAACAAACTAGAAAGAAGTTAGGCAAACTTTTACAAGTGCTAAATATGTGTGATTTTTGTCTGTCTCTAGTGGCTGGTCCAGTAGAGAATAAGGATTTGTGCAATCATAACCGTTCTACTACTTTAACTCTACAGGGATAGTTAAAGCAGTACAACCACTTCCCAAGTCTGGATTCAGTTATACCAGCATAAAAATGCTTATACCAGAATAGATTATTTCCGTAGAAGAAGGGAATCAGCCCTACTGGTGTAAGGTATTTTTCCATTGGTATAACTGCAGCTACATTAGAGGGTGTACTGGTATAACTATATTGGTAAACATTGTATCCCTAACCAGCAGAGCTGTAATGGTATAAATTTTCTAGGGTACACCAGGCCTAAATGTGTGTGATCATATCCCTTTCTAGGTGCTGGTCAGCTAGAGAATAACAGCCTACTGTTGCTGCCAGCTAACAGAGTTATTCCTTTGACTCTAGGAGCAAAGGCTTTTGCCTTGGTGATGAAGGTCCCAGGTTCAAGCTCTTCTGAGAACCCCTCCAGCGGGTTATTAAACAGGGACCACAAGCTATGGCATGACAAGTTTGTTCTTTCTTGTGGCTTTTTCTGTCCTCTCATAGGCTCCCATCTGAAAACAGAGGGAGTGGATATCGATAAAGCCATTTCTTCTTTTTTCCATTCTGATGTGAGTTGACCAGACTTTTTTTCAACTTTTAATTCAGGTTCGTGGAGAAGGGTCAGATTGTTTCTTTATATTATTCTAAATGGTTTGCCAGTTGCTAATTTCTTCAGTTTAAAATATAAGCAATTCCCAGCCAAGTTACATTGTTAGCTCTGAGTGAGATTTGCACAGCTATCGAACAACATTATAGTAATAAAATTTAAATAGGAGTTTGCAAATTTAAGTTGCTTAGGAATATAAGTGATCATTCATTAGCACTTGTTTATACTCGTGTAAATCTAGAATAACTCCATCAAGTTGCTCTAGATTTACACTACTGAACTCAGTGGAATTGTTCCAGATTTACACCTCTAATTTCCGTGGAATTATCCTTCATTTACCATGGTGTAAAGAAGCAGAGTTTGGGCATTAAGAAGAGATCCGCAGCTGATGTAAATTGATGCAACTCTGATGGCGCTATGCTGATTTCCACCAGTTAGAGATCTGGCCCTTAATTTGAAAATATCACCTTAGATTCTCCTGCCTGAGGGTAAGGGCCGGTTCAGGCCGCATGAGCCTCAGGAATGCTGCTGCTGTACGGAGGGAGAGTTCCTGGAATGCTCCAGCTAGAAAGCAGAGCTAGTCTCATGATCCCTGAACGCCCTGAGCACTGGGTGTGGGCAGCGAGTACCTGTATAAAAGATGAAGCCGGTTGTGCATAGCACACCCCTGTGAGCGGAGTCCAAGACAGACAGTAGGTGGGAATCTTATCTCACTCAGGGCTGCTCTTACCTGCTTTTTAGGGCAGAAAACATTTTTGGCACAGTATCTCCCAAAGGCCAAAAGAGCCACCCACCATGGTGTGCCCCCCACCCCCGAAGTTAGTACCCATGGTCACCGCCCTGCTTGTCCCCCCCTAAAACTGGCCCTTGGGAGAGTGATCTGTTGGCAGCAGCTTGGAGCGGCTGTTCTGCCTCAGGGGACGTGCAAGTGAGACAGGCAGCCAATCAGAGGGCTCACATTAGCTAGCGAGTTGGAGTTTCTAGCCTCACCATGACCCTGGGTCCAGCCTTGGCTGAAAACCTATCACTTGTGAAAACAATTGTGAGAGCTGGTACTGCTGCAGGTTCAAATCCTGGCCCGCAGCTGCCGTTCTCATGACCCCCCTACAATAGTCTTGTGACTCCTTTTTGGGACGGGATCCTGGAGGTTCGGGAATGGGTGAGGTATGTACTATCAGGGGATGGGTGGCTGCACTGTCTGTCTCCTCGTGAAGGATGGGACCAGCCTTCTCCCAACTCATGTCATCCCCTCCTCCTCCCGTTCAGCTGGAGGGAAATGTGAGGCCAGCAGAGCAGGTTTCTTGCAATGATGCCAGGTAGTGCCTACAGGCCAAACAAGATTGGGGCACCATTGTGCTAGGCAGGGCTGGATGGAAAATGGTTTTCCTGTCCCATGAGAATTTTTGAGATTTTGGCTTTTTTTCCCCCAAAATCTTGAAAATGATCACAAACACTGGAAAGCATTCCAATTTGGGTTCATCAAAATATTTTGTTTTGAAAATTTTTTGAACGGTTTATTTTGATCTTGACCTTTTTCAAACCCTTTTTTTTCGTATTCACTAGGATTAATAATTGTACAAGGCACCGTACAAACAAATAACACACACACAGCCCCCGCCACAGCAAGCTCCCGAGCTAAGATCATCCTTCCTCTCCTAATAACTACACTTATAATAATAAATCACCTGTCCTTGCTGCTTGCTGTAGCTTTCCCCTATAGCCGTCTCATTACTACCACTTGGGCGCCTTCTGTCTCCATCCAAACGTCACTTAAACCACGGAATCATTGGCAGGTAAACTGAACTGAGATGCTTCTGTTTAGCACAGCAAATGTTACTTTCCTCCCATGCCAATGGGAGCCTTATGGGCCATACTTTTCCTCCCCCCTTCACAAGGCCCTTGTCATTGTGGCTAACACCTGAAAGCTCTCTGTGTTCCTAGGTTAGCAAGGACTAAGGCTGACATTCATGGTGCGAAACGGGCTCTGTGGCACTGAGCAAATGTGCCGCGTGTTCTGTCATTTCTCGCCTATTGTTCTTGGCGGTGTCTGGCTGTCTGGTGGCTGTAAATGAATTTATCATTTCTGGTTAGGAAGTTGTCAGACAAATGAAGCTCGCAAGAGGCGGCCTCCAAACAGGACTTTGCATATGTGTAAATATTTGAAAGGTCATTCAGTTATTCATACAGTATGTTCTGCCAAGTGCTGGTCAGGAAGCATTCACCTTTTCAGTGTCTCCTAATAAATCTTTTTTTGGGGGGCGGGAGGGCAAGGGGGGTTTGCAAATGTAACAGTTGATTTCTTCCTTTTGCAGCTAAATAAGCCATTGCGGGTTGATTCCTTTCTTAAGCAAAGTGTTTTCTTGTGGGTAAGCAGTTTGGGATGGGACAATATAGACTGTGGTCTGCACAGAAAAATTAGTTAACCACCTCAAGGAAAGGTGATAGCAGATACTTGCGATGAGCAACAAGAACAGGCCCTGAACAAACGTGGGGGTGGGAGATTTGGAGAAGGCAAGTGACATAGTTCCACAAATTCATTATTTTCCCCCAAGCAGGAATGCTACAGGACAGTTTATTTTTTTTTGCTCTGTATTGCACAGCTAATGGCCAGCACTGGGCCACTTTCTAAAGGTTTGTAATGAGCTGGGCTCAGGGGCGGCTCTAGGTATTTTGCTGCCCCAAGCATGGCAGGCAGGCTGCCTTCAGCGCCTTGCCTGCGGGAGGTCTGCCAGTCCCACGAATTCGGCGGCAGCCTGCGGGAGGTCCGCCGAAGCCACGGGACCAGCAGACCCTCCGCAGGCATGCCGCCGAAGACAACCTGCCTGCCACCCTCGCGGCGACCGGCAGAGCGCCCCCCGTGGCTTGCCGCCCCAGGCACGCGCTTGGCGTGCTGGTGCCTGGAGCCGCCCCTGGTTGGGCCTAAAGCCACCATCCTGCCTAGAGAAACCCCTCAAAATAAAGGGAACTTTGGTTTTAGACTTGTACTTCCCAGAAGGACCTTGCCTTTATAATGGGCTGAAGCATAGGCGGCAGGTTCGTATAATTTTTGGTGGGGCCCAAAATGGTGGTGTCCGCCCCCCCCCCCGCTCTCACCCTGTAAGCTGATATAAAATGAAGCTACAATGCGTCAGCACTACAAGATTACAAGGGTCAATTAAAAGTGGAAAGTCAGAAGCAGCACTTGCCTGCTTTAATATACAGTATTAAATTTTGTTGCACCTGTTGTGACAAAGTGGGAATGTTCTTAATGTTTTCTCTGAATACTGTGTGGGTGCCTCAGTTTCCCCTGCAAAGTGCCAACTGACGGTGTTGGGGACAAAGAGATCAGGTGGCCTCCTTGTCCGGAAGAGACACAAAGGCCAGATGAGGGAGTGTCAGTTTGGAGCTGGCTGGGGAAATCGGGAGAGGCCCAGAACTTGGGTCTGGGCTCCCCACCCCCCAAGATGGACCTGACTGAGGGGTCCTGTTTTCTGTACCTACAAGCTCTGTTTTAGACTGTGTTCCTGTCATCTAATAAACCTTCTGTTTTACTGTCTGGCTGCTGGCAGCCGAGGACCTGGAGAGCCCCCTGGACCTGCTGCTCTTCAGCCTCACGGTGCCCTGGCCCAGCCCCAGCAGGAGGGAAGGCAAGGATCTCCGGCTGCGGGGCTACCTGCTCAGCACCGACAAACCCAGCCGGCCGCTCACCTCCTCACACACTCCAGGAGCCCCTCGCCGCCCGGGCTCGGCTCCAGGGGACCCCGTTTCCGTCCCTCCCCAGCTCCTCACACACACTGGGTAGGGCCGCCCAGAGGATTCAGGGGGCCTGGGGCAAAGCAATTTTGGGGGCCCCTTCCATAAAAAAAAGTTGCAATACTATAGTAACATGTATTTGGAAATGTAAAAAATAACTAGTGAAAATTAATTTGTAATAATTTGAAAATACACCAAATACATTATTTAAAAACATTAAATGCTTTACTGGTCTGTCTACATTTGCAATTACATAATGGGCTGTTGCTGGGTGATGGTTGGTGCCAATGGGCTGTCACTGCCTGGAGGTGGTGCTGCTGTTGCCCAGGGCTGGGTGGGGAGCTGGGCTCTGGGGGGTGCCTGGCTCACAGGGGCTGGGCTCAGGACTGTGGGGAGATGGGGTCGGAGGTTGTCTGGCTCAGAGGGGCTCGCCTCGGAGCTGGGGTCAGGGCGGTGGGGGGAATGGGTACAGGGGGGTGTCCGGATCAGAGGGGCTGGGCTCGGAGCTGGGGGTCAGGGCTTTGGGGGGAATGGGGTCAGGGGGGTGTCTGGATCAGAGGGGCTGGGCTCGGAGCTGGGGGTCAGGGCTGTGGGGGGAATGGGTACAGGGGGATGTCCGGATCAGATGGGCTGGGCTAGGAGCTGGGGGACAGGGCTGGGTGGGGAGGATGGGTTTGGGGGGTGCCCATCTCAGTGGGGCTGGGCTTGGAGCTGGGGGTCAGGGCTGGGTGGGGAGGATGGGTTTGGGGGGGTGCCCACCTCAGAGTGGCTGGGCTTGGAGCTGGGGGACAGGGCTGGGTGGGGAGGATGGGTTTGGGGGGGTGCCTATCTCAGTGGGGCTGGGCTTGGAGCTGGGGGTCAGGGCTGGGCCTGGGGGGTAATGGGGTCGGGGGGTGCCTGACAACCACCTCCCTGAGACCCCCCCAATCCAACCCCCCTTCCCTGGCCCCTGACCGCCCCTCCCCCCACAGAACCTGTGCCCCCTCCCTGCCCCCTGAGTGTCCCCGGGACTCCCTGCCCCTTAGCCAACCCCCCGGCCCCGGCTGCTTACCCCCCGCTCACTGCGCGCCTCGAGAAGCGGCCCTGCACAGCGCTGCAGCCGCATGGCTCCCGGAGGGGGCTGAGCTCTTCCCCGCTCAGAGCCGCGTGGTCAGGGGAGGAGCCGCTCGGCCCGGAGCTCCCAGCCCCGCCCCCTGACCACGCGGCTCTGAGCGGGGCGGAGCTTAGCCCCGCCCCCCCAGCCAAGCTGCTGCTGCTGCGCTGTGTAGGACCCGGGCGGAGGAGGAGCGGCCCGTCCTCTGCAGCCAGGCGGGGCCGCGCTACCGGTAAGGGGCCATCCCTCTCCCCCAAGCGGAGCCGGTAGCGCGGCCCTGCCCCGGCTGCAGGGGACGGGCCGCTCCTCGGCTCGCAGCGGCAGGATGAGCTGGGGCCCCAGCTCTAGGCACCAGCTTGTTTTGCTGGTGCCTAGAGCCGCCCCTGCCGGGCGGGGAGGGGGGAAGCTCCAGCCGTGGCGACGGTGGCGGCGGCGGCGGGGGGTGCGCTCCAAGCAGGGGAGAAAACATTGGTGGGGCAGAGCCCCTGCTTGGGAATATTCCTGGGGCTAAAGCCCCAGAGCCCCATATAAGTCGGCGCCTATGGGCTGAAGCACCCCAGTATGCTGGGAAAATGCAGATCCAGCGGTTGATCAGAATAGACCTGGGGAACATTTTCAAAAGTGCCTATGTGATTTAGAAACCGCAGGGTGCTGCAGCTGTGCCAGTCTAGCGCCATAGTGTAGCTACTTGCTACAGTGACGGAAGGGGTTTTTCCACTGCTGTAGTTAATCCACCTTGTGATGGGGTGTTGACCCCACACCAGTCCTGAAGGGGTTAAGGCCGGCTAGATCAATAATGCTTAATGGGGGATGACACTCACCTGGGCAGGAACGGGGGGGGGGGGCTGCTATCAAGCTAAAAGGCTGAGAACAGCAGGGGGCTTCGGGGGACGTAGTCTTCAGACACCCCCAGACAGCAGGGAGGGGTCTTGGAGATTATGGGGTCTGGCAAGAAGCCAAACGGGGAGTGGAGGCAGCTCGGTTGGGTGGCAAACCCAGAGGGTAGAAGCAGGAAGCAGGGACAGAGCCCGGGGAAGTAGCAAACAGGTCGGGAAGTCGGCAGGCCATCGTTGCGGAACTTAACGTCCCTGGGCTAGAACGTGGAGTAGAGGGCAGGCCTGAGTTCCCCTACCAGCCACTGGGGAAATGGCACCGTCTGAGCACTGAATGGAAAGATTGCCTGAAACAGTCTGTATAGAGAGACTTTGATACCCCAGAAGGGGGAAATGCACGGAGCCCTGGTCGCAGGGCCAAGCCATGAGGAGAGAACACCCTGAGTCGCAGAGAGAGAGATGGCACAGGGTGTGCAAATGAGCAGCAGAAGGGGATGTCTGACCTGGCAAGAGCTAATCCCCAGAGTGGCCAGGAGGAGGTGGCCTAGCAGTGAGAGGACCCTGTGACACATCCCCTGCAGTGGTGGGAGCTAGGCTGACGGAAGAAGTCTTCCATTGCCCTGGGGTGTCTACAGTGGGGCTTAGATCGGCTTAACTGGGGTGCCGCTGGGTATGGAGCGAGGATCGGCGGGAGCTGGGAGTCCTGGTACCGCGGATCGAGACAGAGGGCAACACCTTCATCAACACTGGAGCCAGAGGTGCGCTGGAGAAGTCCCTGAAGGCCGCCGTCCACGCGCTCTACGTGGACACCCTGAGGAAAAAACCCGACCAGGGCAAGGCTTTCGAGGTCATCAGCAAGTGGGACTCCAGCAACCACTTCCTCCCCTCAGGCAGCTTCATCCGTTTCGCCGACTGGCGGTTCATACACCGCGCCCGGCTGAACTGTGTCCCCCTCAACGGAGCCATCCGCCACGGGAACCCGGACAAACGCTGCCGGAGGTGCGGGTACGCCATGGAGACCTTGCCCCACGTCCTGTGCAGCTGCAGGCCCCACGGCAGAGCCTGGCAGCTGCGCCACAACGCCGTCCAGGACCGCCTGGTGAAGTCCATCGCCCCGCACCTGGGAGAGATCGCTGTCAATCGCGCCATCCCCGGCACCGACAGCCTGCTGCGCCCGGACATCGTCGTCACGGATGAGGACCGGAAAAAGATCATCCTCGTCGACGTGACGATCCCGTTCGAGAATAGGACCACGGCCTTCCGCCAAGCCCGAGCCCGCAAACTCGAAAAGTACGCTCCCCTGGCTGACACCCTGCGAGCAAAGGGATACGAGGTCTACACCGACGCTCTGATCGTTGGGGCGTTGGGCGCCTGGGACCCCCTTAACGAGCGCGTGCTGCGGACCTGTGGGGTGGGCCGTCGCTACGCGCGGCTCATGAGATGCCTAATGGTCTCGGACGCTATTCGGTGGTCCAGAGACATTTACACAGAGCACGTCACCGGCCACCGTCAATACCAAGAGTGAGCTGGCGTGACTTCGCGCACCCACAAGGGGGAAGAGACCTGTAAACTTCCCCTGTTGGACTTTATCCCCTGAGCCCTGAACCAGCCAAACTGAACTCTGCCCTGTGAGGGGCACCCTATCACCATTACCCAGTCCGCTCATTTATTCACGCCCACGACTATCCATAACCTGTTTGTATGAGTGATGTGCCCTCACTGCTTGCTGGCTGTACCTTGAACCCACCCACCGTATACCCCGCATTGGGGACATGACAGACTGTGTATATGTATATGCCGTCCAATACCCAAACGCTAACACCCCCCTACAACCTGTATGTTACCCCCAATGACACAATAACTGACGCTTCAAACACTTTGTATCGTTTATTTTTAAATATTCTCTAATAAACTTTAAATCTGTCTCTGAAGGGTGTAAATTGCTCATAGTCCTTGATCTACATTTTAGCTGTAGACCAGGCCTCAGTCTCATTGACTTTCAGTGAAAGTTCAGCTCCTTAGGCTGAGCTCCTCACGGTACTTAGGCAGCCAATTCCCATTGAAATCAATGGAGGTTGGCTCTTAAATACCTTTGAGGATCTGCGCCTAAGTCACTCTGAAACTGGGACGTGGGGTCCTTAGTCACTTAGGTGCTTTTGAAAGTTTAATCCTTGGTCAAAAATGCCACTTACTTTTTTGTGAGAATTTTTTTGAAAAATGATCTTTTTGTTTTTACATTTTCAATGAAATGTTTTCAATTTTCAGACAACCCCCCCCTCCCAAAAAACAGATCCTTAATGTTGCCTCTTTCTGGCCCTCTGCACCAGGGTGAGGATCACCCAGAGTGATTTTCTCAAGGCCACAGACGCTCTCCTAGCCAGAGATCCCAGATACTTTTCCTGTGTTGTAATGCTTCGACCATCTGAAAAATGGGCTTATAATAATAATAATTCTGAGGACTGGGTGGGAGAGCGCCGGTGTGGGAATCAGGATGCCTGGGTTGTATTCCCACCGCTGGCACTCTTCTGTTCTTTGCCACTGTTTCTTCTCCTACCCTGAGTTTATTTAGTTTGTCAACTCTTCCTGGAAAGGTACTTCATGTTCCTGTGTGTGTGTATACAGCGCGCAGCACTGATCTTGAATAGAGCCTCCCTGGGTACTGTAGTAAGATGAGGCCCTGAAACATAAAATCTTGTATCAAAGGCCCAGTTTGAGGCCTGAGGCCTGAACTAGAGTAATAGACAAGACATTGTTAAGCCAAGCGGGGCTGTGAGCCAGAGGCAGGTCCCACTCACAGAAGTTGGCAAGAAGAAGGCTATTAGAAGCACGTATGAAACATATAAGCACTAATAAGATGAACATGTGCCAGAGCAGCACCAGAACAGCTGGGTATGAACACATCCCACACAGATAACAAGGAACAGGCAGAATCAGCCTAAAGACAGTAGAAAAGGACAATATAATACATAAACAATGATGAATAGACAATATGAAAGGACAATACGATGGATAGACAGTATGATGGCTAGAGAATATGATGGATAGATTTGTTTGAACCAACCTGTGAGAAAGCAACCAACCAACCCATGAGAAAGGCAGCCCCCTTATAGAGGGGCTGTACCTCAGTACGTTTAATGGTGCGTGACTTGTTTGTACCTGTGTATAAGAACGCATCCCTGAGTGGACGTCTTGGTCCGGCCTAGGGGGCAGTGGAAAGTCCCGCCACTGACTGAGCCAGTCCATTCTCAGGGAGCACATATGTACTAGCTGACCCGTCGATATCTAATCCGGTGAGCTAGAGACTGTGTTTCTTTTCGACAATCAATCTGGCCAGGTGCCTTCATATCTTATCGGAGTCTGTGGTCATTGTGGGTTCTCTCGGAGTCTGCTGTGCCAGCGACCTGCAGAGCCGGGGCAGCACACAGAGGGAACACACCCACGCAGCCGACTGTTATCAACATGGAACAGAGCAGAGCACCACACCGGTAGCGTCTGACAACAGGTACAATAATATAAAAAATCACTTATTTACCTCACTGCGGGAGTGGCTGGGGATGACTGCCCTCCCATTGTCTTTCCATTTCGCTAATCCCCTCTTAACTAACCCCCACGCTAAGAATTAAAAAAACAAAGTCATGGTATTAACATGACATTTGCAAACCATCCCTCTGTTTGTGTGTCCTCGCCCTTTTCCCCAACATGTGCCTGCTTCGTGTAGTTAGATTGCGGCCGGGACTATGCACTATTTTGTGTTTGTGCAGTGCCTTGCACAAGCGGGCCGGCCTCATTTTCAGTGGTCCACCCAGCACTATGGAACGACAAATAATAAATAAATAGGAATCATGATTCATTCATTCCTCCTTATAAAGCACTTGCAAGATGAAAACGCTGCCTTCTCTAAAGGCAAAGTATGTGATGGTTCTGGGATTGCTTTAGAAGCATAAGCTTACACAGCACCTTTTTGCACTCTGGCTGGCTTAAAACAATAGAGCCACTTTTGTGAGCACTTAAATACACGCAGGGAACTTTTGTGCAGCTAGTTAAAGCATAAAGCATGTAAAACAAGGTATAAAATATAGTGAGGCACAAAGAAAGCGCAGCTATGTGGACGTGAAGCATAGCCAAATTGATATAAAATATAATGAAAAGAATGAAGCAGGTAAGAGGATGGACATAAATCCTAGTGAGATGAATAAAGCATGTCACATAATGGAGATAAAAAAAAGGAGCAAATGGCAAAACACACATCAGCATAGACATAAAGCATAATGAACTGATGGATGAAAGTCACAGGAATAGATAGATCATTCTTGTCACATACAGTAACTGAGGCAATCATCTTTGTCTTCTGCGCCTTCCGTGGGCTCATTGGCATGCAAAGCTGAGGCGAGGGGTTTCCGGTTTCGTTGCGCTGAAACTAATAGTCTGACACTTTCAAATATCTTTCACTAAAAGTTATTGTTGGGTTTAAAGCCCTTGTTGGTGAGCTCAGCTAGCATTTTAGCAAGAGAGGAAGAGATGGGGAATGTAAGGCTTGGTCTACATTATGAACTAACCCTGGTATAGACAGCGCTCTGTCGATGGGAGGGCTTCCCCCATCGACATCGTTACCGCCTCTGAGGGAGGTGGAGTACCAACACCAAGGGGATAACTGCCTCCATTAGCATAAGTAGCATCTTCACTAAGCACTACAGTGGCGCAGCTGCAGCGCCACAAGTGTAGATAAGCCGTAATATTAATAGGGAAGCTCAGACGTAGTGACCTTAGCTGCTTGAATGCCAGAGAGGAAAGAATGGGTTCAGAGAATGCGGCGGGATGAGGGGATTTGGTTTCAGGAGAAGAAATCTGGGGGAATTAGTAATGGTAGTTATTATTTATTATGGGTATTGAAGCACCACTGAGAAGCCTCAGTCTTGTACGGACACTGAAAAAAGATGGTCCATGCCTCAGAGTTTACAGTCTAGTGGGGAATGTGCAGCAAGAGGAGGTATTCAAAAGCGCCAGTATGGAGGTGGGTAGAAAAGCACTGAAGCAGGGCCGGCTCCAGCTTTTAGCCACCCCAAGCAGCAAAGAAAATAAAAAGAAAAGAAAAACCCAATTGAGCTGCCGCCGAAGTGCCGCCGAAGAGGAAGAGTTGGAGTGAAGGACCCGCTGCTGAATTGCCGCCGAAGACTAAACTGGAGCGCTTGAGCTGCCGCCGAAGTGCCGCCGAAGACCTGGACGTGTCGCCCCTTTCCATTGGCCACCCCTGGGCACCTGCTTCCTTCGCTGGTGCCTGGAGCCGGCCCTGCACTGAAGACAGGATGTGCGGGATGGTCCGAGGGCACGTGGGGTTAGTAATGGCAGCGCAGGCAGGCTGGGACACCTGGATGAGTGGGGGAACGGGGTGGGGGAGGGTAAAGGAAATTAAAGGTAACTAACAATTGAGCTACCTCGTCCATTTTGCTTACGTGCTATTTGGCTGCACTGGACGCTCGTTGGTTTCTGCCTGGAGTTTAAGGTGTTAGGCACATCCCAGGCCACTCAGGCTATGTGGGACATGACCCCTATACCTATGGGACGCCCTGATAGCTGAGATCAGCAGAGAGTTCTCTGTATGGAGCTCCCTCGGTATCAGAGTGAGGGAACTGCTGGCAGCGTGACTGGGGCCTTTCAAGAATTTCCCGGGTCATCATTAAAGTTCCATTTTCCTACCTTAACTCCATCTGAATGTCACCTTGGTATGGGAATATGACAAAAAGTGTGGGGCTCCCCCATATACATATTCCTGCACATTCCCTATAGTAATGATTGTTGCAGGCTGGGATGTGTACCCCCCACCCCAGATGGTTATTAGTGTGGCCTGGCGAATGGAGCCCTGGCTTGCGCTCATGAAATCTGGGTTCTTGTGGTGGTGCTGCCACTGACTTGCTGAGTGACATTGGTCAAGTCACTTTGCCTCTGTTTTCTCTCCCACCCTTTGTTTGTTTCAATCGTTAGCTCTTTGGGGCAGGGAGGGTCTCGCACGATGGGTTTGTGCAGTGCTCATGGCCTGGGTTGGGACACTTAGTAATAGTCCTCAGACGTCAGTCAGTTCCTCAGATTCAACTCAGCCCTGCATTACGTTGGCTTCCTATGTTTTCGTTCTGTGTTTGTACAGCCCCTAGCGCATGACTAGGGTTCCTAGGCACTGTGATGATATAAATAATAAATAATAATCATAACCTCAGCTGTAAGTGAAAAATTGCCCTTCTTTGCCAGGGAAGAGTCTGAATGTTAAAATGGCTTCCACTGCTATAGAACCGGGCCAGTGTGAACTGTGATCTGGTCCAGCAAGCATGAAGAGATCTCTTCACAGCTGCAGGCATCTCTCATTTCTGCTCAATCCTTGGACAGTTGCATCTTCCTGAGCTGCCCTTGCTCACTGTATGTGAATGGAAAATGCATTTATCTTTCTAATTCAAAGAATGTATCGGCAGGAGTCATTTGCTGGTTTTCGGTTAACCAAACCCTTATCAATTCCCAGCAATAGATGAGGCTTGAGCCTGTGACTCACTTCAAATGGAATTTAGAACGGCAGAGCCGAGTGCCAGCATCTGACTGAGATTTATTGCTCTCCTGGTGTGGCAAGGTGCTTCTTTGGCTCCTGCTGTCACATTGTTATTTGGCTGCCTCGAAATGCACCTACATCAGTCAATGCTGTGGAACAAGCCAGTCGGGAGCTATGGAAGACACTTTTCTGATTGGCTGGGATGACGTGCTGGAACTGAACATGGTCAGGGTCAAGTGGAAATTAAGTGACCCTTAAAAGAAGGGTGTCTAGAGGCTGCATAATTAAGTCCCTGTGCTAAGACTGAAGAGGCTTGGGTTCAAGTGATCTTGGGTATGTGGTTTAATTCCTCTGTACTTTATTTCATCCCCTGAAAAGTCAGGATCGTAAGCCTCAGTTTTGTTTCACGACACTTTAAATGCTTGCCAGAAGATCTCCTGCATTCTTCAGTGATTTACCTCAGAGAGTGGTGCAGCCATGTGGCTATTTATGAAAGACGCATATAAATGTAAGCAGGGCAAAAATAAGCTCAAGGCACCATGGCAGTTCCGGCCTCCTCCCAGGGGTTGACCCCGGTTCCAGGCTCAGCTTCGCTGGTGTGAATCCAGAAGAGCTCTGCTGAACTCAGTGACGTTGGTTCATGTGGCTCATTGGGTTTAAACTTCCCTTTTGCCACGGCTCTCGCCAAAGAATTCTGCCATTGGGTTCTCACCAAGGGCCTGATGTAGGGTGACCAGATGTCCCGATTTTATAGGGACAGTCCCGATTTTGGGGGCTTTTTCTTATATAGGCTCCTATTACCCCCCACTTCCTGTCCCGATTTTTCACCCTTGCTGTCTGGTCATCCTAGCCTGATGGGAAAGACTCCCATTCACTTCAAGGGCGGGTTGGATCTGTTTAGAATTTGGTGAGGGGCTGTCTCAGGGCTGAGGTTTTGCTAATTCAAACTCTGTCCAACAGCATCCTTTGCTCGAGAGAGGCCATCTTGAGTTGAATTCCTTCCAGGGAGAAGCCGGTAACAGGGCCCCAAAAGAGAGTACAGAATGTATATCCTTAGTGCTACAAAACCAGCGCTGTGTTTCCTCTGTGCACGCTGACTTCCTACCGCACTGATCTTCCAGCAAAATGTCCCTGTTTGTCCCTCCAGATGGCTGAAGGCCTCGGAATGCAGACCGCTGAAAGGGGCCCCTCAGGATAATACCATTCCCGGGATCCATAGTCCAAATACTCAGTGGCTTTCAGTCAGCGCTGGACTATTTGAAGCCAATGGCTCAGGCTGGGCCACACTTTCTATTTGTTTTTACACGTTGCGAACTAAGTTTGGTTACAGTATGTCCGAGCGTGGTGCAGCACACAAGCAGGCCTCTGTCTGCCTCTAAAAGGACAAGGGGGTTTCAAAAGGAAAACATACTTTCCCAGGGACGCCAGGTTCACATAATGAATAAGCTTTTTATTTGATCAGCAACTACTTGATCTTCTTGAACCTGCATTCATATGGGCCCAGAAACTGGTCTGTAGGAAGGCATGGGGAAGGAATCTCGACAAAAAATAGAAGGCCTCGAATGGGGGAAGAAACATAAAATCTCCATTTGCAACTAATTTTTAAATGGAAGAAGTTTAATAAGATCAACACTTAAAAAAAAAAAAAAAAAAACAAGCACAGAATATATCCACAGAGACACTTCAGCCATTACTGTGGCTTGGCTTAAATCTACCAGGCCTTGTTATCTTAAAAATTAGTAGAATCAGGACCTACCCTCAAAGTTAGGATTTGGATCAGAACTTTCCTGCAGTCTGAAGGAGTTTGGATCCTGTGTTCTAGTATGGATCTATTGCTAAGTCTTTGTAGCTGGGTTTTTTTTCCCATAGTACATTGAGCCTCAGACAATCAAGGTTCTATTTCCTACTTGGCTCCTGGCTTGATGGGTGACCTTGAACAAGTCATTTCATCATTTTGTGCCTCAGTTTCCCTGTCTCAAATGGGAATGATGGTGCCGACCCACCTAAAGTCAACGGATGAAAAGTGTTTTCTATGAATGTTTCAAAGTAACTAGTGGTTTTAGGGACCTCAATTTCTAGTGGCCCAACTTGAAACATATTAAAGGAGCCTGATTCTCAGGCAGCACAGCGCATATACCCCCAAATTGAGGCATCTGAAATCACTAGTTACTGTGGAATATTAGTCACTTGGGAACTGGTTCCTACCAAATAAGAATGGACCCAAGCTTCCAATGGAACTTGGACAAAACCTGGTTAATTTCAGTGGAGCCAGGATTTCACCTCTGTTTTGTTTTTTTTTATGAGCGAGGAAATGCTTAATATGCATTCTGACATCAGAGTTCTGCCATTGGCTTTGGTGAAAACAAGCAGCATTAGGTTCACTGTAACACAATACAAAAAAACCATTGAATGTAGAATTTACCTACCCTCCCAGAGTGGAGGCAAACTAGGTAGGATCCTTAAAGATTTGCAATAAGGGAGAGATCAAAAGGCATCTTTAATCTAGTGGTATGCAACAGCTGCCTCTTGAAACCAGAAGCTATTCAAACCTCGGGCAGTTTTGTATTTGAATCTAGGAACATAAAGGCACCAAAACTGTAACCGCAGGGTCCATTTACTTCGTGTTGAGCCTTGAAATGAGTGTGGGATGATGGGCGGAGCACTGGACTTGGAGCCAGCATTAGAGCTGGGTGTGATGGATTTATTTTTGGTGAACAGACATTTCACCAACAAATTCAATGTTAGGGGCTTCGAAGCTATTCTGAAATTTGGATGGAATTTGATGAATAGTTGCAGCCAAAAAACACCCCAAAAAGCTGAAAAATCAAAATGCTGGATCATTTCATTTTGACTTTTTCATTTCAAAACAGCATTTTGTTTTTAAATATGGCCAAGCTGTTTTAAAACTCGAATCCCTTTCCCTACCTGAAGATGGGGGGTGAAAACACCTGAAAATAGTTGAATCAAAATGAAAAACTCAAAAAAAAAAAATAGTCGCACTGGCTTTGTCTAGAATGTCACCAGATTTTTTTTTCTGTCCCCCTCTGCCCGATTTGGCCCCTGAACCAAAAAAAAAAATTCATTATTTGCTCAGCCATAGTCAGCTTGTGACCAGTGGTGTGACCTTGGGCAAGTCAGTTCACCTTTCTGTGCCTCAGTTTCCCCATTTGTAAAATGGGGATACTCTCCTCCTTTGTGACGCTCTGTGGATGAAAAGCCTTGGAGAAGAATGAAATAAAGCTGTTTTTTTACATCTGGATGGGCACACATTCCTGCACGCTGAGTTGGGGTCCCATTTGAGTTTTTTAATGAAATTTCCAAGTGGAATTGAATGCCATGGACCTACAGGAAACATACCAAACCAGAGAGAGCAAGAAAAGGCAGATGTAGGCAGGAGATACAAAAACCTGGCACATCCGGGATGATCCTGAGCCCCTAAAACTGACCTGCTGGCTGGGTGCACTGAGCACCCTGGCAGATTTACCAGGATGGCACCTAAAAAAACCCGACAATCCTGGAAAAATCCAGACAAGTGGCAACCCTAGCAGAGATGACTGCACCTCCCCACCAGGGACATCAGCAATGTCTGGCTTCTACTGAGCTGCTGCCCAGAGCTGGAGTCACCCTACAGTTAACTAAATTCAGAAGGAAAGTGCATGTTAGTGCAATTTCCACCTTCTTCCAGCGCTCTCAGGCATCAAGAATCTTTTTACACTTACTCTGACATCCTTATTTAGATTCCTCTCCACCTACCAACACGTATCTTCCAGGGCTCGTGCAGATTGTCCTAATACGTATGGAACCCCAGTACGTCTTAAGCAACAGGCATTTACTAAGGAGAACAGATCCCAGCTGTAAACCAATGACTTCTATATTTTTGTCTCTGGCCAGACACGGCTCCCACTCATGGAACTTTCAATACAGCACAGAGACACCTGGTGGTGCCGTGGCATAGCTGCAAAGAAAGATCATCTCACAAGTCACTACAGACTTTGGCCCGCCGGTGTTATACGGCGGGGTATGTTACACACCAAATCGAGGCAAAAATTAATGTAGCCCCCAGATTAATTTAATTTACATCTTCTACCCTTTACCGATGGTATTTATATAGCCTCTATTATCACAGTACCTGAGCACTTCACAACCTGTAATGCACCTGTCCTCACCACGCCCTGTGAGGCAGGGAAGTTCGATCATCCCCATTTTACAGATTGGGAACTGAGGCCAGATCCTCACTGTAACCAATGGGAGTTAGGCACCGCAACACCTTTCAGGGTATGGGTCAGAGAGGGCGTGTCTATACTGCAATAAAACACCTGCGGCTCGCCCGGGTCAGCTGGTTCACAGGGCTATAAAATTGCTGTATGGACATTCGGGCTGGAGCCTGGGCTCTGGGACTCCATGAGGGTGGAGGGTCCCAGAGCCCAGGTTCCAGCCTGAGCCCAAACGTCTACATTGCAATTTGGTAGCCCCACAACCTCAGTCCCAGGCAACTGCGGGTGTGTTACGCTGCAGTATAGACACACCCCGAGATTAAGTGAGCTGCCCCAAGGGCACCCAAAGAGTCTGTAGCACCACAGGGACTGGAGCATAGGGCTCCTGAGTACTAAACCAGCACCTAAGGGCAAACGCGTAGCTGAATCGAGACACCCTTACGTACCAGTTGTGAGTTCAATCCTTGAGGGGGCCATTTAGGGAACTGGGGTAAAAATCTGTCTGGGGATTGGGCCTGCTTTGAGCAGGGGATGGGGCTAGATGACCTCCTGAGGTCCCTTCCAACCCTGGTATTCTCTGAGTCTATGATCTGTAAGTGGGTGTCTCTAGCGCTAAGGGCGTCTAGGTGAGAGTTCTTAGATCTGAAGGGGCCATGTCACCTGACCTACTGTCTAACACACAGGCTAACATGCGCTTCCTTCTCCACTTTTGCCCCAGGATTTGAACCAGAAGCCAAGACCATCCCCGAGACCAATAGGCTGGCTCTAAAGGGAGCTAAGCCACACCTCTCCTCTCCTCATGTGTCTCCCCTGAACGTGGCCCAAGGCACTTATGGTTCCTGCCGTTTACTGCACTTGCTCCCTGGTACAATCGGACCCTGCGCTGTGTTTCGGGAAAGTTTGTGTGAATGAAGCCTGAGTAAATCAAGCTTTGGGCTCCCAAGGGCTCCCCGCTCTGCATGGGGTGGGCGCAAGCAGCTGCCCCCAGCGTTCATGCATCTGCACAGAAGGCTGGGCACAGCTCGGCTCCTGGTGCACCCACTGTGTGAGGAGAGAAGGAGGTTGGCACTACCCGTGCTGCAAGGCCCTGCCGTCCTCCCACCCAACCAGCCAGCAGAGTGAGGCCAGAGCAGGAAGAGGTATTGTCAATGGATGTAACAGCAGGTGAGGTCCCCAGTGCACCCCCGATCCTGACCCTGCACACTGCCTTAATTTGTGCTCATCTGCCCTGTGTGCCCTGTGGGAGCCAGGGAAATGCAGGGACATGTGACCAGTACTGCCAACCCCAGCTATTCATAAGTAAGGTCCCCCAAAATGTGATCAGCTTAAAAATAATGATAAATGCTGGGTTCTTTGTCTCCTGTTCCCCCTCGGGTCATGTTTTCCAGCTTTGCTCTGCAACCAAGAGGCCTGGAATCTTTCTTTGTTTTTTAAAACAAAGCAGCGATTCTATGAAAATCACATGACTCCAAAAGCTGGAGCTTTGAGAAAAACACCAAATACTGCGAGACTCACAATAAGATAGCCAGGAGAGTTGGCCATTCTGCATGGCTACACTGGCCATGTCCCCTCCCAGCCCCCAGGCACCCCTGACATGCCCTGGAAAGGCCTTGGCTGCTGCAGAGATCCCCACACTGGAGGTGTTTTCTGTGGTCAAGGGATTGGGCATATGGCTGATTTACACCCAGGTTATTCTGGCGCAGGTAGGGTGGCCAGGAGCCAGCTTTTCAACTGGAAAGTCTGATCAAAAAGGGGACCTGGCAGCAGGTCCTCTCAGAGGTCCAGAGAGGCCCAGGCCACTTCCAGCTTTTGAAATCCCTAGCCATAATAAAAATAAAAAATGACGACACATGAAAACAAAATAAATCACCAAAAAAAAGAGTGAGACATAATTTGATTTTTTTTTATTTAACAAATGCTTTTCTAGTATTTTTCTGTGCAAATGAACTAATTATTGGGGGGAAATCTAGCTTTTGTGCAATGTCACATTTGATATTAAGCATGGCGAGCCCATTCAAACACTCTTGTCCCATAGTTGAACGGTGCTAGATCTTTACCTGCTTCAACACCTTGAAGGTGCGTTCACCTGAAGCCCCTGATGCAGGGAAACTGACAAAAATACGCAATGCAATTGTGATATTAGGAAACACCCCAGAAAGTCCAAGTTTGAATTCACACACATAAATAATTCCTTAGTGTGAAAGTAGAATGAATTATATTGTAAAAAAAATTGGATTAAAGAAATGCTGTATGTTCCTTTAAGCAGAAATAAGGAATGTTGAAATATAGTTGTCAGGAAGAGAAACATTAAGGTATGAAACAATGGGTCCACTTAAACAAATGGTGGGACATTAACAGGAGATCTGTAATAGTTAGTTAGGAAATAAGATATGCATGTCTAGCCCAGGTAAACTTATCAGATTCTGCTTCCTTTGTTATCTTGTTAAGTTTGAGCCCTTTTATCAGTATAAATAAGATAGGTTGAGTCTTGCATGGTGCTCACATTATCTGAGTGTATTAGCAGAGCGCTTTGCTAATAAACAGAGTGGTCTGATAAATTGTGAGTCCTGAATCTGACTTTGACATTAGTCAACTAAACATAAAACTATAAAGACACTAAAATGTAACAATTCTCTACCTTTCAACATGCACTTGATCCAGCACCAGCCACTAGCCGTGGTTTGTTTATATAATCAGCTGATCTGAGAGGACACGTTCATCATGGTCTACTCTTGGGCCATCAGAAACGATATATTTGTATTAATATTTATGAACCTTTTAAATTCTTTAATATGACAAAATCTGTATCAGTTAATAAAAAAATTACATCTTTTACCAAATCTCTTAGACTTTAAGGTCAGAAGGGACCTCTATGATCATCTAGTCTGACCTCCTGCACAACGCAGGCCACAGAATCTCACCCATCCACTCCTGTAACAAACCCCTAACCTATGTCTGAGTTATTGAAGTCCTCAAATTGTGGTTGAGGACCTCAAGCTGCAGAGAATCCTCCAGCAAGTGACCTGTGCCCCATGCTGTAGAGGAAGGCAAAAAACCTCCAGGGCCTCTGCCAATCTGCCCTGGAGGAAAATTCCCTCCCGAACCCAAATATGGCGATCAGTTAAACCCTGAGCATGTGGGCAAGACTCACCAGCCAGCACCCAGGAAAGAATTCTCTGTAGTAACTCAGATCCCACCCCATCTAACATCCCATCACAGACCACTGGGCATATTTACCTGCTAATAATCAAAGATCAATTAATTGCCAAAATTAGGCCATCCCATCATACCATCCCTCCATAAATTTATCAAGCTTAGTCTTGAAGCCAGATATGTCTTTTGCCTCCACTACTCCCCTTGGAAGGCTGTTCCAGAACTTCACTTCTCTAATAGTTAGAAACCTTCATCTAATTTCAAGTCTAAACTTCCTAGTGTCCAGTTTATATCCATTTGTTCTTGTGTCCACCTCTTATTTGCTGAAATTTGCAGCTCTAAGCTGAGTGCGTCACATTTTGGTCCCATAGGGCTGCGCAAAAAAAACAAGTTGCAAAACTTATTAAATGCCAGAAAATTAACATGTGTCTAAATTTGAGGCCCCCTTTGAGCTTGAGGCCCAGGCCAAATGGCCCTCCTGGCCCCCCCTCTGATTGGCCCTGCCTGACAGTGTCTGGTCAGATCTATTGACCGGACACACAAGTGCGGTTACTGCAGTCAGGGGAGGTGGGGAGGCCCCAAGTCATCATCCACACCAGCCTCTACTCCTCCAGGGGCTGCCTCCTATCTGCATTGGGCAGCTGCAGTTCCCAGCCCCGGCTCTGCAGGTGTGTCCCTCCTGACCCGAGGGGGTGGGGGTGGGGTGGAAGGGGAAAAGCAGTGAGTGACGGGGGCAGGTGGGAAGAGGAGTACACGGGGGCGGGACCTCAGGGGAGGAGGCGGGGCAGGGCTTTGGGGAGAAGAGGCAGGGAAGGGGAGGTTCCAGCACGCCTGCTGGAGTGTGTGGTTTTTAAATATTATCAAATTGGCAACACAAGGGTGACCTAGGGCAGCCATTAATTGGGCCCATTTTTCTTGCACTGATGATAGACAACCCCCTTCTCACCCTCTCTCCCAGCCGTGGCCCAAAGCCACAAGATTGCCCTAAAGGCCACATGCCATTATGGCACATGCATACTGAGGGTAGGGTTTGTGTAGGATGATGGCTTATAATATACCCAGCAGCGGCTACCTGGGTGCACTGTGCTGTACATGGGTTAGGTCAATTACAAAGCTACCATGGTGAGGCTCAGAGAATCACATTTTCAAGGATGATCACAATGCACAAATCATGTGCAAGATGGCTAATTGTGTGTGTGTGTGAGAGAGAGAGAGAGAGAGAGAGAGAGTGTGTGTGTGTGCTCCTCCGATTTCCATGTAAAAATGTCCGGGCACCTGCAGGATGGATGGAATGGATGTTTTGTTATTGCTGTTGTCTTTACTCTGAACCCTGCAATAACAGATTTTGTTTTAAGGGCCAAGGCTTGCAAACGTGGAGGCCTCAAATTAGTCTCCTAAATCCATATTTAATCACTTAAAGGCTGGTATTTTACAAATGTGCTGGGCACCCTGCGGCTTCAGTGGAATTCATGCAATGCTCAGCATATCTGAAAATTAGGCTATTAATTCTGATGCCTATCTGTGAGTTTAGGTGAGTAACTTTTGGTTGAAAATCTTAGCTCCCGCTTTTATTTTTGGTAATTTTACAGGATGATTTTGGCTTCATGCTTAACATGACATAACCACTCCATGCTGTGCAGGCAAAGGACTCTGGCTTCGAGCAGTAGCATTCACTGATGTACTTGCAACCGGGGACAGAGCAATGTTTAGAGATCAGTCGCTTTCAACCTGATTTTGTTTTCTCTTGTGTTTGGAAATCTCAAAGACCCCATGTGACGTTGGAGATGACTTGACACATTTACAGTCCAGGAAGGAAGTTGAGCAACAAGATGTTACATTGCGTTGCTTGGTCGCTTTAGTGCAGCTGCCTCCAATTCAGCAGCTGTAGCTCCACAACAGTCGAAAGGGATCAAAAATGTCTCCCCAGACACCCCCGAAATGTTGCTGCTTCAACATCAAGACTGGAACAGTCACTCTTGGCATCTACCACATGGTAAGTTACAAAAGAAATGTACAGGTGGCTGTAAACTGGGAAATCAAACAGTTCCCAAAGTGTTGACTTGTCTGTGTTCCCAAGAGGTGAAGAGGTGTGGGGGGAGAAGGCCGATGGTTTAAGAGCGATGGACAAGAGAGGGGGGGAAGATCTACTGTGCTGATAGTTTTCTGAACTAGATTCTTCTGCCAGAGCTGATGGAAATTCACTGTACTTCCTGTTTTTCCTATGCTGCTCAAGTGTGAGCCTTTGCAAATGCAGTCGGAGCTGTGAATCATATGAGCTTTCAGTGTAGACAGGCGGATCCATTTGTTACAGATTGTGAAGTGGGATTACAACGCAAAGGGTTGTGTAAAAGTTAAGGTCAGGAATCTGTAGTGAGGTGTGGGCGTGTGTGTGTGTATCGATCAGGGCTATAAACAGTATCTAGGTAAAATTGTGAATGTCTTTAATTTCTCTGAAAAAACAACAAGGAGTCCTGTGACACCTTAAAGACTAACAGATTGATTTGGGCATAAGCTTTCGTGGGTAAAAAACATTGGCATCTGAAGAGGTGAAGTTTTTTACCCACGAAAGCTTATGCCCAAATAAATCTGTTAGTCTTTAAGGTGCCACCGGATTCCTTGTTGTTTTTGTGGATACAGACTAACACGGCTACTCTAATTTCTCTAACAGCTTTTAGACATTGTACCCAGTTCCCAGTGGGTTTCTCTTTGAATATTATGTCTCTGAAAAGTTGCCATGGCTGTCCTGGGAGGATTATCGCGGTGGGGGGTGGGGAAATAGGGTGTGGCTGGGGCATAGTGAACCCCAGCTATTGTAAGTGCTGCATGGGGGCATAGTTCGATTATCTTTCGGGTGGATGTAATTTACGCTAAGGCCATGACACGTTGCACAGTCAGCCCAGGATTGGGGGAGTACGAGAATGGCTTCAAATCACCTCCCCAGTTGCCCTGCGCACTTTTTGAGCATAACCAAGGAGCGGGGCCTCGAGAGGTCGCCCTGTAGGCGGTGAGACACTGTGGTTTTTAGGCCACTTGTTGCCCTGGGATGGTTGCGCTGCAGTGGGTGTCCTGGTTCCTCCTCTGGAGGGGCGATGTCGCCATCCATTGGAAGAGTGCCGCATGCACTCCGCTCTGGGCTGCCCGTGAGCACTGCGTCTGTTGGCTGGCTTGCCAGACCCGCCAGTGCGCTGCAGCTGTGTCACCCCTCCCAGCACAAAGCCATGGCTTAAAAGCAACACACAGGTCCACAGTGTATCTACGGAGTCATCCCAGGATTGGGCTAGATGCTCAGCTGGTGTAAGTCGGCGTTGCTCCATTCATTTAAGTGGAACTGTGCCGAACTGCACCAGCTGAGATCTGACCCACGTTTAATGGGAAATCAGTGCGGAAGCCTGAATTGCCCCGGTCACTAGGATTCCATTTATCGCTGGATTATAAAGGGTTAATACGTGAGCAATAGATTTTCTAAGCATGCTACAAAGAGGAGTTGTGTGTGTTATTGATGGTTATAAGCTCATCAGTAGAAGGTGACGTTGATGGTTATAAGCAGCCTAGCGAGCTGTCGGATTCTGTAGCACCCTTGCCAAAGCCAAATGTTCACAGACGATGCGTCAGGCCCTCAAAAGACCCTGAGATTGGTTTAAAAATCCTGGGATTTTAAAACATAATCAAGTCCATTTAATGGAATCTTAGTGCCCGGGGCAATTCAGGCTTCCACGCTGATTGGTTTCTTTGCCTTCGGGTTGTTGGGCCTTTAGGGTACATGCCCATCACGCTTTTCTCCGCTGTTATGAGGGTGCTTAAAAAAACAAGAAAAGAAAAAGCTGAGATTGATACAATCCACAAATCCAGGAGGTATCAAAATTTGTGTGACCATTTTCCCCTTTTCCAACAGGTTAGTGAACATGGGATCTTACCCTAAGGCAACTGAAGCCAGTGCGAAGATTCCATTGCAATTTCAGTGAAGCCCAAAGTTATTTCAGGGGAACGTTTTAAGATTACTATGAAGTCCATATTTATTTGCTTGCTTGTAAAGCTGTGATCAGTGGTCCTGATGGTGGGCAGAAAACAGTAATTGTGGCACAGTGCAAGGCGCTGATCCACCCTGCTGTGGTCACCTGGAAAAATGTAATACTAGGGGAGGCAGCGTGGCCTAGTGGCTGGAGTACTGGCCTGGCACTCAGGAAACCTGGTTTCTGGTCCCGGCTTTGCCACTGGCCTGCTGGGTGACTTTAAGCGAGTCACTTTGCCATCCCGTGCCTCAGTTTCTCCATCTGTAAAATGGGGATAATGATACTGACCTCCTTTGTAAAGCTTGTTGGCTCTTCATCAGTCAAGCTCAGATATTGTTATTCGATGATGAAAAAAGCCATTTTTAGAGAATAGTTCCATAGTTGATGCTCTGAGTGTAAAGTTTGAGGTAAAGCAATTGAGCGTCTCACCGAATACCAATAAAAGGACCAAGGGCGCTGACAGTGCTGCAGCCTACCCAGGCCTCTGGGTGGAGGTGGGGTTCTGAGTGGGATTTGGTCTGCCTGCGTACAGGGGAGTCAGGGGGAATAAATCACCCTCCTCTGCCATGCATAGGCCACCCGCATCATCAAACCCTCCATGATGGGGTAGGCTGCTGCTCTCTCTCCCATGCAGGTGGATGGGGAGTGGCCTGGGCGGGCTGTGGCACTCCCCACCTCCCTTGTGCTAACTGTTGTGGAGGAGGAAGTCAGCTGTGCTGGGGAACAGCTGGTGCAGTTTACTTCCCGCTTGGTGCCAGGAAGCAGGGACTGAATTGTGATTCTGAGACTGTCGCACTGGCGTGTAGGGGCCTGCGGTTCTGAAGCCACAGGCCTTGCCTTATGCATGCCAATTAACCAGTCACCAGGGTGCCCCTGTGCACTGCGGAGGCGGGGCAGTGGGCAAGCCTCTGGACCTAGGCTGCTTCGGCTTGCAAGCCTCTCCTGTAATTTTCCCTCTTGCAGATTAAATTAATGGGTCCTTTTCAAGGGTGACTTTAACAAACCAACAAACATGTTTTCATAGCTAGTGGGAAGCCTGGCTCTTGTGTGAGGGACGGAACAGGCCCCTGCAAAGCTGCATTGACACAAAAAACTGCCCAATACAGAGTATGGAAAACATGGTTATTTTTCTAATAGTGCTTCTCCCTGCATACTTCTTTTTTCACAAACTCTGTGGCTTTTTCTTCTCTCTCTCTCTTTCTCTCTCCATCGCCATACACATCTATCTATCTATCTATCTATCTATCTATCTATCTATCTATCTATCTATCCCCATACACCTTCTCTATCTATCTATCTATCTATCTCCTTCTCCACATCTGAGGAATAGCTCTGTGAAGTTCGAAAGCTTTTTCCTTTCACCAACAAAGCTGGTCCAATAAAACGTATTTCCACCCCCACCTTGCCTGTCTAGCTATGCTCATCCATCTATTTCTCTATCTGTGGTTGCTTATAGGGTGCCAATCAGTCCACACCATAAGAGTACACAGCACAGTGATCCCATCCCGTCCCTGCTCTGTCTGCAGCGACGGCGCTGGCACGGTGTGTCTCTTTCACACTGAACGCTGGCTCGCTGCAGAGAAGGGTGTCTAGCATCAGCACTTTAAAAGGTAAAATATGAGTGGAGATTTTCTTTTCTTTCCCGTGTTTTTCATCGTTTGTCTGCAGCCGGGCACAGGAACAAGGGAAAGCGGATTTATAGCCTGGCAGGTACTTGGATGATTTGCTGCGTCAATACTCTTCATTTGTATCAGTAAAAGTTATTGCTGTGGATCCCCGTGATGAATCCCAGTGATGCTTGGCGCCATCAAACAGCAGCGCTGAGGCTTTGTGGCAGTGTCTTGTACTCCTGTAAATTAGATTTGTCTCATTGCTGAGCTCTCCACAGACTGTGGAAATAAATCATGGCTGTTCTCCAATGAATGGGAAGACGGAGGGAATGTGAGACAGAGCCCAAGCCAGGATTAACACCTGCTGAACAGGGGCCGTGGTGCTTAGCACAGAAATTCACGGGTTGTTTTAAAAAGGAGCAGGGATGTGTTAATTCCCTGGGAAGGGCTCGTGAGTCAGACATACCAGTGCTTTCTACCCGCTGCCCGAGCAGAGCAGCTGGGATCCATGCCCCTACGCGCTGCCCGAGCAGAGCAGCTGGGATTCATGTCCCATTAGCCCTCGGCTGGAGCTGAAGGAGCGCACTAAATGGGCACCTGGCCCCCTGCATGTTAGTCTGTGGAGGGAGGTTTTTCATTCCCCACTTGAACAGGGTGTGTGTGTGGACGGGGGGTGAGGGTGACGGGGGAGTTGGGCTAGTGGGAAGAAACATTGCCCAGGTTCTGTCAGGGAGGGAAGGATGGACCCGTGATTAAGGCAGGGCCGCCCAGAGGATTCAGGGGCCCTGGGGCAAAGCAACTTTGGGGGCCCCTTCCATAGAAAAAAGTTGCAATACTATAGAATACTGTATTCTCATGGGGGTCCCTGTGGGGCTCGGGACCTGGGGCAAATTGCCCCACTTGCCCCTCCCTCTGGGCGGCTCTGGATTAAGGAGCAAGCCTGGGACTCTGGAGATGTGGGTGTTCAGGGCTCTGGCACAGATTTCCTGTGGGCAAGTCACTCGCTCTCTCTGCCCCAATCCCCCCTCTGTACAGTGGGGACAACAGCACTGCTCTGCCTCCTGGGGGGGGGGTTGTGAGACACTCAGATGTGACAGGGATGGGGGCCGTGGAAGCACCTTAGCTCGATAGTATCAAGGGAGCCTTCACCCTTAAAACTGCACTGAGGAACTGAAAGTCAAAACCAAATCACTTCAGCAACCTCCCTCCCTCTAACGCGCTCCAACCCTCTCATCAGCTGCTGATTCCCCTTTCCTCTCCAAACTGTCTTCCAACCCCCGTCCCCAGCCAGAATAATTCCTGCTGCTGGTGCCCCTTCTATCTGCTGGACCTGCATCCTCACCGCCAGAAACTGTCCCCTCCAGTACATCCTGGGGTGGGCACTCCGTGCAGGCAGGCACTCGATCTAGATTTGCTGGTAGCTTCCACTGCTGTAGCAGGGATGGGTCGTGGTTCCAGATAAAGGTCCCTCTGGCTGCTGGAAACCATTCATGGCCCCCACCTCCAGCTTCCATCCATTCAACCTTCCAGCTTCTAGTTGCCTTCCATGGCGGAAGCTGCTGCATTCCCTGAAAGCTAAAGCCGGTCCTTATGAAATGGAAGGTCTCAAGCTGCCTTCATGGCTTCTTTACTCCAAGAGTAAGTAATGAAGGAGAAGCAAAGCCTAGAGCAGAAGGTTGGGCTTGCGGTGAACGTGCTGGTCTCCGCTGGAGGTGATCTTGATTTAGTGCCTAGCTTTGGTACTGACGTCTTAGCTAAAACCCTTAATTTCTCTGTGTCTCTAATCCCAGTGGCCAAAACAGAGAGCTCTTTAGGGTCGGAACTGTTTCCTACAGTGTGTTCCCACAGCAAGTAACGCATGGGAGGCCTATCAGGGAAACCATAATAACAGGACATTTCTTTATTCTTCGGGGGCTTTGCTGATTCCTCCCCAGCACAGGCTTCACGTGGCTCTTTCTTCTCTTCTTTAATGTTTGGAACAATTTTCTCAATGTTTCCGCAGCTTGTCTGAGGTGCCCTTCCCCCCCCGCCCCGCCCATGCACATGCTGTTGCAATGCGGTGAGAATAGGCAGTGTGACACCCCACCAATACAGCGGTTTCAGCTGCCTCTCTTACCGATGCTTCCTTATTCCCTACGGCTTTTGCATGTGAAATCTCACCATCCGCTGTGTCATGAGGGCTGCTTCTTGAAATTGCGGATGTAGAAACACTGACGGATGCTGGAAACATGAGGAAGAGTGGAGCTCATAGAGGACACGGCTGAGTACAGGCCTGGGAGGCAGGTCCGCTGTCTATCTAGATTCCCCAATAACACCCTTCACTGTGGTGTTTGGTGCACCTAAGCTGTGGGTTCTGGACTATGCGCTGCAGAGCAATATGCTGGGTCTACCTCCAGGGACTCTACCCGCCTGCTTCTTGCTTTCCCTTGGGGGAGTTCCTTAGCTCAAGGAGCAGGGGCGTCGCTTTTTGGTGCCTACGTTTCCCAGCTTCAGTCCCTGCCTATGGCTGTGGTACTCATAGGCATGGGGTTGCGGCTCATTAGATATTAGAGCAAGCGTGACCTTATCCATGTGCAGATCCAAATGCAGGACCCACCTCTTGGAGAAAACTTGCCCACCTCCCCCAGCAGTGACGTCTCTGTCCAACCAACTCACAAGGGGGAAATAAGAAGGGAATAAAGCAGGTGGCTTCAACATCATGGGTACTCTACGTGTCACAGCGCTCGGGCTATAGGAGACTCAGGCCTCACTAAACGGAAGGATTAAGAGCTTGATTCTCACGACATTAAGGCAGCAGTTCTCAAACTGTGGATTGGGACCCCAAAGTGGGTCGGGACCCCATTGGCTGGCTTAGACTTGCTGGGGCCGAAGGCCAGAGCCAAAGCCTGAGCCCCACCACCTGGTGCCGAAACTGAAGCCCTCAGGTTACAGGCTCTTTTCTGGAGCTGAAGCCCAAGGGATTCGGCTTTGGACTCCCCACCTGGGGCGGTGGGGCTCAGGCTTTGGCTCCCCCATTCAGTGCAGTGGGGATCGGGCTTTGGTCCAGGCTTCGTTCCTCCCTCCAGAGGTCGTGTAGCAATTTTTGTTGTTAGAAGGGGGACACGGTGCAGTGATGTTTGAGAACCGCTGCATTGAGGCCACTTCAGACTTCCAGAGCAGGGTGAAAGGGCCTGAGTAGAGACGGCAAAGCCAGAAGGGACCATTGTGATCATCTAGGAGAGCCCCAGACTAGATGGCCGCAATGGATCCCTTCTGGGCTTGGAATCCATGAAACTGTATTCAGGCCCCTTTGCGCTGCTCTGGCAGCATAAAGCAAGGCAGGATTCTCCTCTGACATGCACTTGGCCTTACACCAATATACCTTCGGCTACATCGGCAGTTACTCCTGATTCTTGCCATTGAGGATGAGAGGACAACCTGGACCTCTTACTGCAGAATTCCCCCTTTTTATAGGAGTTAGCGATGAGCCGGCATTGTGAAGTTCAGATCCAGACCGTGAGTCCATTTGGAATCCAACTGGGAACTACGCTAGAGTTCACAGCCGTTTGGGTTTGATGACCCCACAGTTTCAGCTTATTTGCAAAATTCAGTTCTGCAGCCAAAAGTGAATTCCCCTGCTGTTCAGCCGGCTGAGATCCACTGTTTCACTTGAAGAACAGGAGTCCTTGTGGCACCTTAGAGACTAACACATTTATTTGAGCATAAGCTTTTGTGGGCTACAGCCCACTTTTTTGGATGCATCCAAAGAAGTGGGCTGTAGCCCACGAAAGCTTATGCTCAAATAAATGTGTTAGTCTCTAAGGTGCCACAAGGACTCCTGTTCTTTTTGCGGATACAGACTAATGCGGCTGCTACTCTGAAACCTGTTTCACTTGAGTTCCTCTTGCACAGAAATCTAAAAGAGTCATTTCCTCTTCTGTTCCCCACAATAACCCTTGAGGCATTGACCTCGCAGCAGCAACAAGGGAAGAGAAAGCTCTGAGCGCTCTTCGGTCCTCAAACACCCCCCAACAAAGTTGCAAAGCTCATTCCCGCACAGACAAAGTAGCATGTAACGTTAGCACTTCAGGGGTATTGCACAGTACAAATGGATATATCTATGTGATAGAATCCTCTACACAGGGTTCTTTCTTCCATGTATAATTATATATCCTGTTTTTCTTGCATTCGCACCAGTTGAGACTCAGGGAACATGAGATCAATTCCTGTCTCTGTCACAGGCTTCTTGTGTGATCTTGGGGTCACTCTGAGCCTCCGTTCCCCATTTCTAAAGCGGAGACAATTATCCTCCTTTTCTCCCACTCTTTGCCTGGTGTATTTCGATTGTGAGCTCTTCAGGGCAGGAATCGCCTCTTACTATACACAGCACAGCGCAAAACAGGATCCTGGGCTTGTTTGGAGTCTCCAGGCGCTATCACGCTACAGATAAAAGTAAGTTTTCTTCTGCTCAGTTAAACACACAGCTCTAGGCTTGATCACTTCTCTATCTGCTACTTTCAGTGTTGTTTCCTGTATGCACCCATTGCAAACACGAATAAAACCACAGCTCTTCCTGTCCGTCATCTTCCACATCATTTTTCAGGCTACTGTCTCAAAATACTCTGAGAAGCTGTTTGAGCCAGATAGAATGTACTCAATTATTTATCTTAGTGGGGGTATATGATCATGCTTCCTGTGCCTGTCAGAGGGTCCGTTATCTCATGGTCAGCTCTGCAGAGAGATCTGTGAAGTCTGGCTGAGCTCATGGCCTGTCTCATCTGCTTCTTCTTGACAACACTTCAGCACTCACTGACGCCTTGTGAACATAGTGGTTTAAGCAGGATGTCCCTCCAGTGCTGCCTCTGGAACCAGGAGTATCCCACAACATTGGCACTTCTGGGGAACACCACCGCGTCCTGCTATGGGTAGGAATGGTCGGGAAATTTTTGACAAGATGTTTTTTCCATCTGATTCATCAAACCCGAAACATTTTGTGGGAACGGGTCAATTTGAACAAAACTTTCTCCGATGAGGGATGGAATTTTCTGGTCAAAACCAGAGAGTGCCCCCACGAATTGCTAATTGTCTGGCTGCCTATGGGTCTGACATGGCGTAGAGATGACCTGGATTCAGTTTCCTGCACTGCCTGATTTGGAGCAGGGACTTGAATCCAGGTGTCCCACACCTCCGGTGAGTGCCTGAGCGAGATAGTCAGTCTCTGTCTTGCTTTCTCAAGATCTCCTGTTGGAGCTGTTCCACAGTATGCAGTGGGCCAGCGAGAGATTCTCTAGCTCACTGGTTAAGGTGCTCACTGGGTCTGTGAAAGAGCAGGGTGCAAGTTTCTCCCTCCGAATGCTGGACTTGACTTTGGCCTCCCACGTTCCAAGTGACTGCCCCACCCACAAAGCCATTCTGGGGAGGATCTCGTGCTCTCTCTGTTTCCCTGCCAGTTTTGGAAAGGTCTCCGTTTTGTCCCGGTGCAGAATGGGGAAGTCTTCGAAATCTCAAGTAGTTTTTCCAGATGAGCAGAGCAGCTGCAGAGAGGGCCGGTAACAAAGGAGCTGGGAAGGTAATAGCAAGATGGCTACAGAGAAACAGGAGGTAATTTATTAACTGGAATCCATAATATACAGGCTTAGTATGCAATGTACGCTCATGGCATAAAACACAATGTACATGCGTGGCTCAGGTCCACATACAACATGCACCAGGGTTTGTACACGTATGGGCTATAGGCTGAGTCCTACTTATGGAGCTCATTCAAATTCTGCCAAATCTAAATGTCTATTTTAAGAAAGCCCAGCCCCCTCACCAAGTTACTCACCCTGACGAATGTGAAGAAAACCTTCCAAGGGTAAGCAATGTGGCACTTCCTTCCTGAGTCTGCAGGCAGCCTGAAACCATGGCTCTGCGAGGTGCCAACCCGACTGCTCCCCCATTGGGTGTTATCTCTGAAAGCTAATGATGGCACTTTAAATGTCACCCAAGCTATGTCCTGGCTGACCTTTTGGCAACAGGGTGGGGAAAGGGCACAGCAGTGAAATCTGCATGGGCCGGATGTTGCTGCAGAGAAGGAAATGCAGAGGGAAGAAAGAAGGAGAGATACAATGACAGGACTGGGGGAGAGAAACAAAGGAAGGAAGAGAAACAAAAGGCAGGAAGAGCGGTGGGCTGAAAGGGCAGCCTATTTTCCCACCCAGTGGTGTTGAAAGTTTCAATAAAGCACCAAACAAGTAAGAAATAATGGTGCTTTATTTATGCTTTATCGGCTGGAGCTCTGCCGCGGTCCTCATTTTATGATACTGCCAGCCCACAATGAAAAATACTCCCTTCCCAGAGGGAGTTTGATATCCCAGACCCCTGCTGTACATAATGCACAGGCACGGCCCAGGACATCCAGCATACGAGCACCGCACACCTGTAGTGGGATGTAGCTCTGGACTGACTTGCGGGACGCTAATTCTCTGCTACACCAGGAGTAGGAAGGGGCTGGCACCACGGCTACATTTATTCCCATGTAGTTTCATCTGGAAATTCCTCTTGCAGTTTGCGATGGCTGCTTTCAGGCTGAGCATCCCTTGGGATGGGGCGGACCCCAGTCCAGCTCCCTGCACTGAGTGATTTGAAGCCAGAACTCAGACCTGCTGCTCCCACATCCCAGCTGAGTGCCTCACCCATCAGGCTATTCTAGGGGTTGTCTCACCTATGTTTTTCCATGCCAGAATCCCAAAGGCTTGAGTTTTGCTCCACATTGGAACAAAACCAAATTCCAAAGCCTCCAATTTTTTAACCAAACAGACTTGTTGTTCTCTGGCCAGCCCTACGGGCAGCAGCCATAGCTCAGAGGGTACTAGCAAAAGTTCTCCACCTCCAGCCGCTCCCATAATGATTAGGGTTACTACCTGGTCAGCATTTGACCAGCCTGGCTGGGTTTTTTTTTATAGATTTGCCAGTCGCTGGAAAAATGATTTAATCTGACGGGGATTTTTTTACGTGGGTCTAAAGATTTGCATTGTTATCACGGTGTTGTTATCTAATGTTAAAAGTGTCCGTGCCCAGTGTTCCCGCTAACGCAGTTTAAGCGATAACAGATCAAAACTGTTGAAAATACAGCAGCTGTCTGCCCAGCACCACGCACCCGTGTGTGAGTCACAGGACAGTGTGGAGAAGTGCGATGTTGTCAATCTTAGATATATGTGTTATCTCTCTAGACACTGTAAGTGGCTGTTGAAGAGAGTTGGGGGTGGGGGGGGCGGGGATGTGTTGGGTTTTTTGCATTTCAAAGGTGGTAACCCTAAATTGAGCTGAGCTCTTTGGAAAATCCACCCACTTCTCTTTAGGCCTCCACGAGCCCCAAGCTCTTTTGAACATCAACAACCTTTGATGTTTGAAATAAATTCCTCACCGCAGAGCCTACAAAGGCGTTGAGGAAAAAGCAGAGTGTTATGGTGAAAGCCCAGGACTGGAGCTGACTGAGTTCTTTCCCTCCCTCTCCCACAAATTCTATCTGTGATCACAAATTCACTCGGGGCCTCGGTTTCCCCTCAGTCTCTCACAGAGCAGTTTCAAACCATGCATGTTTGCGTGGCACTTGGAGACTCTGAGGCGGGTTGTGCAGTAGGCATTCCAACTTCCAAGCAGTAGTGATCTCTGGAAACTGGTTGATAAGAAATTGGCAGGCAACCTGCATAACCGTCTCCTCTGTTTTTGCCCTTGTAGGTCATGAGTGTACTGCTCTTGATTGAGTACTCGATGGAGGTGGCTACTGGGAAAGGCTACTGCAAAGTCCTGGACAAGGATTACTACGTTATTGGTAAGTTCAGTAGCCGGAAGAGAAGCCAGAGGAGAAGCTGAAGGGGCTGCGTTTGAGAGGGTGCATTCAATCCAAAGTTGTTTCTTCTCCAAATCTTCTTCAAACCAGTTGTCAGATGGTGGAGCTTAGAACTGAGGGTCATGAGCTGAAAACTTCAGACCCAGATAAAACAGATACATAAATTAGGGAGTAAATAGTAATCAAGCCTGTCCTTAAAAACCTCTAAGGAAGGAGATTCCATCACCTCCCTAGGGAACCCATTCCAGTGCTTCACCACCCTCCTAGTGAAAACGTTTTTCCTAATATCCAACCTAAACCTCCCGCACTGCAACTTGAGACCATTACTCCTTGTTCTGTTCTTGTAATAATCCTTTGCTTTTTTTTGTGTATTGGGAGAAAGCTTTCCAACCACAAATCTCAAAGCCCCTGGCTAATATTAATTGATTAAATCTCATAACAGCCCTAAGGTGGTTGAAATTTTTCTGAATTTCAAGTTTTCAATGATGTTTTTTCTGTAAAAATGCAATTTTTGACCAAAACAAGACCAATTTTTGCTGATTTTTTATTAGCTACAGAGCTGATTGAAATTTTTCAATTATCAAAATGTTTTTTTTTTCAAAATTTGTAATGTTAACATTTCGGGGGGGAATGAAATTTGAAAAACTAATAGAAAACTCCTACAATTTTGTTTTTATTTTTTTTCAACCAGCGCTACCTGTCATGTCAATAGGCATTGTTGTACACATAAATGTATATTCTGCTTAACTAAATTGTTTGAACCACTATCAAATGGAATATAAAATGTTCCCACAAATAGTGATGTATAAAAATGATGGTTTGTTTCCAAAAAATTTTTTTTAATTCATTTAGTAACAACACATTTCACATTTTACAAACCCTGAATTAAATGGCCAGTTTTAGCAGGGGAGACTGAGATGTCAAATTTTCATGAAGTTTCCATACAGAAATAAATTGTTATCCAAGCTAGACATTGACTTTCACAAACGTTGAGATTTCTGTTTAAAAACAGAATGATTTTGTGTGAAAACTGCTATTTTTTAACAAAATAAAATTAAAAAAGGCCACATTTGGCATATATTCCCTCCAGCCACTCCCCTCCCCAAGTTGCGGTAATTTGCAATGAAATCCCAAACACTTGCATTTCAAGGTGCATCACAAATATTTCACAGAGCTCTACTCATGAGATTTCTGGCATTTCTTTTTCTGGTCAGACTGGAAATACTACAAAGAGCAATCTTTATAGTTCCAGAAACTATACGTGAAAACAATGTGTCTAAGCACTGCACGATGCTCAGCTTGAATTCAAATACAGAAATGGAAGATGGTTCTGTCACTTGTCCTCAACTCCTGCTATTCTGTGCGTACGTTGCACCAGAGTGGAGTGTGTTAACAATACCCTAGAATGTTGTGAAACTCTACCATTTCCTGGGAGTCAATTTCACACCTCTTCAACTTTTGCTTTCCCATGCAAATTAACCTAGGGGCTAACCCCAAAAAGTGCACACATCTGTATTGAAACTTTTAATTTCATTATGGTTCTCAAAAGCTCTGCAGCAACAATTTGCACATTTCTAATGTGTGATATCATGCACTCCAGAAACGTAAAACAAACAATAGCGGAAGAGAAGAGCTTAACCCGCACAGGGGAGATTTTCGAAGGCGTTAGGTGTCCAAATCTCATTGACTTTCAGTGAGAGTTGCATCCTTATTTGGCCTCTGTGCCTCTTGGAAAGGCCAGATCTCTAACACGCCTTAATTCCATTTGTGGTGGGTTAGTTTCCTTTGTTTTTGTTTTAATTAATATATCAACATTTATCACTGTGGTAATAATAACTGGGAGTTGTCATCACAATCTGGATGGAATCATCCAGGGGAAGTAGCAGAGCTATACAGGAAACCAGTGTGCGTGCACCTTTTGTCATATGGACCAAAACCACCCGCACTGGAGGCAGAACACGCCTGAAGGACCGTTAGGTTGATTTCTCTTGCCAATCCTGCCCTCCCTTTGAACCCAGCTGTTCAGAAGCAGCACTCTGCAGTGTATCAGCAGCCCAACAACCTAAATATCCATCCCCAGAAATCAGCAAATGTGACTATTAAAACCACAGTTTACGAGTCCTTCCTGCATTCCCCCGGCCAGTTTATTGGGCCATAAAATAGAAACAGGCCTCTTTGCATTCAAGGGGAACATTAGGAGTCATTCAAAGTCCCTTCTAGCTGCATTCAGCACACTAGCTCTGATGTGGCCAGAAGTTAATCAAAATACACATTTGGCAAATAAAACCTGTTTTTTTATTAGTCCCCTCGCTATGGTTGCAAAGGCCCAGTGTAGGCTTCATCGGACCACCATGGCGTACACTGTTTATACCACATTTGCAATGAGAGAGGACTTTTATTTCATAACATACTTCTCCCTGCTCATGAAATTCCTGGGTATCTCTGGGAGACTCGAGCAAGCAGTGATGCATAGAAACAGAGAGAGAGCGAGAGAGACCCATACAGCATGTTTATTCATTCGCTGGCGTGTGTGCTTGTATAAATCACAGACTGGGAAAGTCTCATGAGATACACACCCCAATTTGGGGAAGCTTTCACCAGCAGCAGCGAAATCCCCAAGCGAAGTGGACAGGCTCGGGGGGGGGGGGGGACTATCCTCTTCAGATAAGCACAGAGGTCTTCTATGGCAGCTTAGAGCATGGGTTTGGGGCTGGGAGAGGGCAGCATGTCTAGTGCTTCTGTGACTACACACCAGCCAAATCCCCCCATGTGAGTGGGAGGCAGGATCCAAAAGTCGAAACCCCCATAAAGGAAAAGAGGGGCATTGTTGTTACTGTCACACACCGTGGGCTGTTGTAGCACCTGCACTGGTGCTCCCTGCCCTGGGGAGTGGAAGGCAGAATTCTGCAGATAGCAACTCAGGTCTGGAATTCAGGTCTGGCACTGTGGATCCAGATTTGATCCTTCATATGAGGGTGTTTGGGAGCAAAAGAGACACGATTCCGTCCATTCAAGCCCCCCTGCAATACAAACCACAGGTGCAGGGTGCTGAGCGAGTCTAGGGAAGAACAGATAGAGCAATGCCCAAGAATGAGTCTCAGTCGCTAGAATCACAGAAGTTGGACAGGGAAAGATCGTATTAAGAGTTTCCCTTATAGTCTATTCTCCAGTGCTTCATCCACCCCAGAAGTAAATGTCCCACATGATGGGGATTCTGCTACTTCCTTTGGGAGACAATTTGCCCAGCTTAACAGCCCTTGCAAAATATTTATCTTTCACTGACAACATATCTTTATATAATTCCCTGCTTAACTGTGTCATGTCCCTGGCTAGCAGCTGCTCCCTATAGAGGGTAAGAGCCTACTACTGCTGGTATCTAGCAGAAGTGCTCTTTAGCTTATGGGATGGAGGCAACTGGGTTTAGCAATGAAGGTCCTGCGTTCAATTCCACAAGAGGACAAGTCATTATGCTGAAGTAAAAGCTTTGACTTATGGGACCAAATCCTCCACTCCTTAACTCAGTTACATTTTCCGTTGTGCAGTGATTGACTAAGTAGATTCGGCCCATGGTTTGAAATGCTTCTGTGTTGCACTGGGATCTTAATATTATTATTATTTATTAGCGGACATCACCACCAGCTTCCTGTTGATCTTCATGCTGTTCATCATCAGCTTCTATCTTCTCTATGGAGTGATGAAGGTATGTCATTTTAAAAGAACTTTCAGTCTTGGTTTTGTAGGGATGGAGGGAGGGAGGGTTATTTACAATTTCAAACCCGTTGAACTGGTCACTCACAAACTTGCTCTAAGTCTGGATGTGCCTACTACCGCTAGGGGGAAATTGTCCCTCAAAAATTGGGTTTTCAATTAATGATTTTTTCATGCCGAGCGTCTGCTTTCCACTGACAATTAAGATTTTTTTTGAAATATTTCAGCCCAAACCCAAACTATTGTGATCTGGAAACGCTGCTGCGGTGTGTAAGGGCAGTTGTTCGCCTATATGGGCTGGTCAGACTACATCTCCCATAATGCACCATAGTCAGCAACTCCCATGATGCAAATATCCCTCCTCTCCAATAAGAGAAACCATGGGGAATCATGGGAGATATAGTCCGACCAGGGTGCTTAGCCTATAGAGGAGAACAGCAGCTTGAGGCCCTCTAACTACAATTCCCATGAGGCAAAGTGGCAGAATTTCCAAATTGAAATATTTCAGCTTTGTAATTGCAGTAATAAAATCTAAATTTTCCATGGCCAAAAAACAAACCCCATTTTTTGATCAGCTCTCATGCTTATAGGTAGATTTCTAACACACCTGTCACACTAATATCTAGAGTTCGGTGTGGAATTTCTTGCCGGGGTGTGTGTATGTGTAAATTTTTCTAGCTATAACAGCACAATAGCACCCTAATAGCCCCTTCTAATCAATCACACTTGAATAGAAATAATCAGTTGCCTTCTCTCTCTGTCTCTCTCTCTGTCTCTCTCTCTCTGTCTCTCTCTCTCTCTCTCTCTCTCTCACAGAACAGGGAACGCCACTTGATTCCATTCCTGGCTTTGCAAATCATGGATTTTCTCCTCACCCTCTTCACAGTCTTCAGTTCCTACATTCAGGTCCCTGAAATGCTGTCGTTTGCATCCATTAGCCACGTGGTAAGTAAGAAGCCTGAACCCACTTTTCAGGCTGCCGGGGCGCAGATATATAGCACAATACGTGATGGAGACTCTGGACATGAGCATCCTACTAGGTTAGCTTCATTTATGGAGTGGTTTTGTCCTCCTTGGACATCTCGCAATGGGCCATACCTGAAGGCAGGATACTGAACTTGATGGACTAGACAAAGGCCCCAGAGAAGCCGGAAGGCTAGTCCAGTAGTTAGGATTGTCACCACGGTCTTTGGAGACTTGGGTTCAAGTCTCTGCTCTGCCACAGACTTCCTTTGTCACCTTGGGCAAGTCACTTAGTTTCTCTGTGCCTCAGGGCCCGACCTGTACCATGGGGCTGCTCGTACTTCCTTCCCTCACAGGATAACTACATGATGAGGTGCTCCGATGATACTGTGATAGAGCTATATAAATACCTAAGGCAGATAGGCCAGTGATCTACGCTGACATAGGACCCCAAGCAGGGTACGTGGTGCGCTATATGAATGAGGGGTGAATGTCTGGCCCCACTGAACTCCATGGGTGTTTTGCCATTGATTTAAATGGGGCCAGGATTTCCCCCTCAAAGTCCACTGCTAGTCTTACAACCCTCTGTAACGAGACTCTCTGCCCCACTGCAGGAATCATTCATTTAATATTCATCACATTTCCTATAACCTCACTTGCCTGATTCATCATACTTGATGTAATTTATTTACAATGATAAAACGGAAGCGACAGCAGGTTGAGGGTAGGCCAGGGGAACATTTGTGTCTAAGATGATGGACCGTCGAGAGGTCTGACAGTGGAACTAGACAGTACTTTAAAGGGAACCCGTAGTGATGAATTCTCCTCTCATGCCATTGATAACTAAACACACATATTTCACCTCTAGTCAAAAGTCAAACTTGAGGCCTAAACAATAAGCATCAAACATGATATTTAGGCATCAAAAGCAGCAGCACTTGTCAGAGCCTGGCATTGAAAGCCAGCAGCTCCCATCAACAGGAGCCCAGAAACTCTGAAAACTGGGTTTTTGCATGAAATTCAGCCCGCTTATTGGGTGCCCTAACATTAGCCCCTCCCGCCCGCATCCCCAACTCCCCGAGTCCGAAAAATTTTGGCCTGCGTAATTACTACACTTTCTAGACTGTTTTTTTGGAAAACTTTTATGGGTGACAGGCCTGATTCACCATTGCCCTTCCCCTCATGCCGTCAGGTGACCTAGTGCAAAACAAGGGTAAAACAAAACATTTTACATCCACTTTGCAGAGGCTTAACAATCATGCAGGGGACCCGCTCTCCATTAGCAGTCAGAGTCTGTCTCTACGGCAGTCAAGGTGTGACGGACACATGTGCAGACATACCCAAGCTAGCTTTGATCTAGCTAGCTCCAGTAAGAATATTGCGGAAGCTGCGGCAGCATGGGCTCGCTGATCCAGGGTCCCAGGGATGGGGGATGTTGTACAGCCCATGCTGACACGCATGCAGGGCCGTCCCTACCCATACGCAAACTATGCAGCTGCGTAAGGCACCAGGAAATTTAGGGCACCAAATTTCCTGGTGCCTTACGCAGCTGCGTGCTGCATCCAGCTCCAGCAGCCAGCCCGATCCCCCGGATGGCTGAGCTGGCCCCTCGTGGGCTGCGAACAGCAGGGCCCAGGAAAGCTGCCTCTGCCCCTGCCCCACTCCTTCCCCTTCACCCCCAAATCCTGTCCCCTGAGCTATGCGTCCTGGGGGACTGCAGCAGGGGTCGGGGTCGGGGTCGGGCCCGCCCTGCACTCACCGGGAGGTGGAAAGTGGAGCGACCTGGCCCCAGCCTGCTACACTACCCCGGTTCCCACCCTTCCCCCAAGCCTGGGAGCCGGGGGAGCAGAGCGTGAGTGTGGGGGTGGGCCCGACCCCTGCTGCATTCCTGCACTGGCTACTCCTGCCTCCCAAAGCCCGTGGGTACAGCCCACCCCCACGGAGGCCAGGGGTGCCCCCCCAGAAGGGGGGGCTGTGTAGGGCACCACAATCTCTAGGGACGGCCCTGCACATATGCTGCCGTGGCTTCACTGCTCTGTTACCCAAGCTATCTAGAAGGAAGCCAACATGGGTATGTCTGCACGTGCTGCAGTCACACCTCTGATTGCAGTGTAGACAAAACCGCGGCAGCATAAAGGCACCTTCAGGTGCAACTTAATCCTGAGTCCACCTGAAGGTCTATTTACACTGTCAGAGTGGCCTAAAGGGGCTATGGCATAAAAGAGAGTAAGGCCCAAGTGCAGGGTAAAGGAGAATCAGGCCCTTTGTAGCTAAGGAAACACCCACCAATCTGGCTCTTTCATTTAACCAGAAAATAAAGCCTTGATCACGCTGACATTTTTGTCTCTGTAGAAAGCACACACGAGGGTTCCCTTCCTGGCCGTGCAATTACTGGATTTCTGTCTGAGCATCTTAACTCTTTGTAGTTCCTACATGGAGGCCCCAGCCTACCTCAACTTCCACTCGGCGAACCAAGAGGTAGGTAATAAATGAACGACAACCATGAGCCCAGACGAATAGTGTCCTGTTGTGCGTTAGCCTATCAGGGAAACCAGCAAAATCGACATCCCGTTTTTTTCTGTTATGAAAAACGTTTCTTTAATACTTGCTGTTAGAGCAGCACCCCCAGCTCTGCTCCGCTCAGCGCCAAAGGTCATCTCTAGGCAGGGGTGAAAGTAACTGAAGGGACTTACCAGTACGCAGGGCAGCTGGGGTCCTGAGCGGGGATGCTCAACCGGAAGGGGCAGGGCCTCTGGTGGGAGGGGAGGGGCCTCTGGTGGGAGGGGCGGGGCTGGGGGCAGACTCCCCCAGCCAGTCCTTCTGTGCAGCCCGGTGGCAATTTAAAGGGCCTGGGGCTCCCAGCCACTGCCGCCAGCACTACCCTGGGGCTCCAGCAGTGATTTAAAGGGCCGTAGCCCATTAAATAGCCACCAGAGCCCTGGGGCTCCCGGCTGCTGCCACTATCCTGGGGCCCTGGCGGCAATTTAAAGGGCCCGGGCCCTTTTAAATTGCTGGGCCCTGGGGAAGCTGCCCCCTGCCGGTACGGTTGGCTGTGTACCGTCTCTTACCGGTACGCCGTACCGGGCCGTACCGGCTTACTTTCACCTCTGTCTGTAGGACTTTCTAATCAACATAACTGTGCCCTTCCCTGGCGGTTTGCTTGTGCAGTCATCATTTCTTAAAAGCACAACTCGTTTTGCTGCGGCAAATGTTGTGGGCGCAAATTAGATCAGCAAAACTGGGAATCAGCCTCCCTGAGGACACTATGGCTCTGATGCAGCAAAGCACCTAAGCTAGGGTTGTCAACTTTCTACTCGCACAAAACCAAACACCCTTGCCCCGCCCCTTCTCTGAGGCTCCACCCCCGCCCCGCCCCTTCTCTGAGGCCATGGCCCCTGCTCACTCCACTCCCCCGCTTCCCCTGTCTCTCGCCTTCCCCACCCTGACTCACTTGCTCATTGTCACTTGGCTGGCTCAGGGGGTTGGGGTGCGGGAGGTGGTTCTGGGCTGGGAAAGGGGGTGGGGGTGCAGGAGGGGGCTGTGGGCTGGAGCAAAGGGGTTCGGAGTATGGGAGGGGGCTCCGGGATGAGGCAGGGGGTTGGGGTGGGAGGCGGTAAGGGCTCTGGGCTGGGGGTGTGAGTTCCAGGGTGGGGCCAGAAATGAGGGGTTCAGGGTACATGAAGGGATTCTGGACTGGGGCAGGGGATTCAGGTGTGTGGGGTGTTCAGGCTCCAGCTGGGGGTGCGGGATCTGGAATGGGACCAGGGATGAGGGATTTGGGATACAGAATAGGGCTCTGGGCTGGGACCGAGGGGTTCAGAGGGCAGGAGGGGGATCAGGGCTGGGGCAGGGGGCTGGGGTGCAGGGAGGATGAGGGCTGTGTATGGGGGTGTGGGCTCTGGGGTGGGGCTGGAGATGAGTGCTTTGGGGTGCAGGAGGGGGCTCCAGGCTGGGATCAAGGGGTTCGGAGGGCGGGAGGGGGGATCAGGGCTGGGGCACAAGAGAGGGTTGGGGTGCAGGCTCCGGGCCATGATTATCTCAAGCAGCTCCCAGAAGCAGCGGCATGTTCCCGGTCTGGCTCCTACAAGGAGATGCGGCTAGGTGGCTCTGCGCGCTTCCGCATCTGCAGGTGCTCCCCCCCACAGCTCCCATTGGCCGTGGTTCCCAGCCAATGGGAGCTGCGGAGCCAGTGCTTGAGGCGGCGGCAGCATGCTGAGCCCCCTGGCTACACCTACATGTAGGAGCCAGAGAGGGGACAGACCGCTGCTTCCAGGAGCCGCAGGAAGCCACGGTTGGCAGGAAGCCCGCCTTAGCCCCGCTGCACTGCCGACCAAACTTTTAACGGTCTGGTCAGCGGTACTGACCAGAGCCACCAGGGCCCCTTTTCAACTGGGTGTTTCAGTCAAAAACCAGACACCTGACGGCCCTAACCTAAGCATGTACCAAGTCCAGGCCTGCTCAGCAAACCAATTAAACATGCTTAACGTTAGCCACAAGCTTAAGTGCCATTAACTTCAATGGGTTGGGATCAGACTTGTAGGTAACAAATCAATAAGTTAAAATTAAGTGAAAATATTTGGGCCAGTTCCATCAGAACTGTTTTTCTGTGGAAAATTGAGGTCTTGGTGAAACTAGAATTTTCATGAAAAGTGTCTGCTTTCTGCAGAAATGTTTTTGTTCAAAAATAGAGCATCTGAAAACTGACATATTTTGTCAAAAAAAGAAATACTTCAGCCAAAAACGGAAATACTTCTGATGCGCAAAGGGGACAGCATGGTGCATCATGGGAGATGTAGTCTGATCAGGGAGCCTGGCCTATTGAAGAGAATGGGAGCATGAGGCACCTCAACTATAGCTCCCAGGAGGCACTGCAGCAGGATTTCAGAATCAAAATATTTGTTTTTGGCTAAAATATTTTATTTTTTTGGCCTAAGTATGTTGGGGGTTGATTTCCCCTCGACCCCCAAAAACTTGAAATTTTCCATTAAAAATTTAGATAATTTTTGTTTGTTTGTTTCATTTTTGTTGATATTTTCTGTTTGGGGTGGGAGGGACACTCTGACCAGCTCAAGATCTGCCTTTGCTGATCAGAGCAAGGCATTTTGCCCATAGACCTGCCATTACACATATCCCTATCAGAGTGGGTGCAATTAAAGGTGGGGGCTAGATCTAGCCAGGGTTAATGAAAGCCCCGATACAGGCCCCGAAACATTGGCAGACACCTGGTTATCAACAGGAAATGAAAAACTGTCCCCTATGGATTACTACTCTCCCACTTCAGCGGAACCAGAATGCTTGGTCCTTGAAGCCATGAAAGCTTTCCCTGGGAACAGGGAAAGCAAGGAATGTGTCTCCAAGGAATCAAACCAAAACTGTCAACTGATTTCATCTGGCCCTTGATGTTGGAATAAAGACATATGACTATCATGGGCACTTCCCTTTCCTTTCAGAGCTTCCTGCCCAGCCAGGAGAAGTTGTCTTCCGAGGAGTATGCCAAAGTGATGATCACCTTCACCATCACATTCATCGCTGTCCTCCTGCTAAAGGTAACCCGCCATATCGCCTGGTGTCCCAGGAAGGTTGAGCAAAAGTTTGCTGTCCCTTGAGACATGAGGAATTTGCTCCTCCTCTCCGGTCCTGCTGTTAGAGGCACTTACCAAGCTCAACAGGAGCTGTGCATGTAAAGCAGAGCTTAGATACTGGAGACAAGGGTAGGAGAGAGGTCTGAGATTCAAATGATTCTGTTCCCTACCTCTGCAAACTGCAAACATGAAACAAAATCTCTCCAAGGCTCCCTCTCTCCCCACTCTTTGTAGATAACACTAGTGCATCAACATCATGAGTTGGGAACAAAAGATAAGGGGCGGTTTGGCTGCTGTGTGCCAAAATAAATCAGGTCAGGACACAATGGGTCAGATTCTTGGCTGGTTAAAATCAGTGTAGCTGCACTGACATCAATGGAGTTTACTCCAGTTCACAGTAGGGTGACCAGATGTCCCGATTTTATAGGGACAGTTCTGATTTTGGGGTCTTTTTCTTATATAGGTTCCTATTACCCCCCACCCCGTCCCGATTTTTCACATTTGCTGTCTGGTCACCCTAAGTTCACACTGGTTGCGCTGCGGGGCTGGTGCTACCCCTAAAATTTAATTAAAATCCCACCAGCTCCTAAATCCCCCTCATCTTTTAGAAAATCTTTTTGCAATGGAGTTTTCTATTCATCTCTTGATGGCTCAGGGATCAGGTTTTTCACTGACTAGTTTCAGACCACTTCAGAAAACCCCAGACATCTCCAGCTAGTCCAGCAGATGCTACCTGAATGAAAATGCTATTTGTCAAGTGGAGATTTTTGTTTTTTATTAAGATTCTTCCCAGGCAGCCAGTCTAGCCAATATGAAGCACAATGTCTTATCTGATTGCACTCCTGACAAAACTTCATCATATCTTTTAATATTAGCAGAGCAGGGAGTGGAGCCTGGGGGCAGTGTAGAATCGGATTGGTAGGACTGGCATAGCACTAGGGGCATTCCAGGAGAGGGCTTAGTGCCCCTGGCAAATAGAACCCCGCTTGAATTTACTACATCTTTAGCTAGATGGGTATGTAACATATCCTGGATTTTCACCACAAAGCTTTCCTCCTCGTGTGCTGGAGACAATAGACAGAAGGGTGTGTGAATGTGACTCAACTCCTCTGAGATGGAAAATGTGCCAGGGCAGTAGAATGCCAGTGTGTGTGTGTGTGTTACACCAGTAAAATCCAGACTTCAATGGAGCAATGCCAATCTGCACCAGGTGAAGATCTGGCCCATAAGGCATGAATAACTCTTACGTTGTGCAAGGCTAGGGCTGTGTGGCGTTTAGATGTTGCTTGTAATTATTAGAACTGGGAGCACTGGCTGTTGGGAGTCTGAAAGGACAGGAAACAGGAAGGAGCGGGGAGGAGTTGAGGAGGCTGAGTGAGAGTTACAGAGGGTGCAGCAGCAGCTTGGTAAAGGGGTTTCCACTGTAAATAAAGTCCTGTTGAAGCTTGTTAGTACCTTGCTTGCTTGATATAACAGGCTGGTGCCCAGTGAGTAGCTGATTTCTTTGCTGGGGGATGTGATAGTAGCAACTGACTTCAACATGGTCACTTGCTCCATGAGGCATTGTGCACGAGAGGAGTCGAAACGCCCTGGGGTTGAACCTCAGCTGGTGCAAATCAAGATTAAATTCAGTGGAGTCAATAGAGTTACCCTGGTGCTAGTGAGAGGAGACGTGGGCCTACGAGGTGGGTAGGGTCACAAATAGGTTTCAGCGATGTGTGCCGGAATGCCTTTTGTTTATGGCCATATGAGGGGGAGTCCTGAAACTTTTGTCTGTTGTAATATGGGGTCACTGCATGTAAGAGGTTGAGAACGACTAGCATCATCACCACCATGTGGCATGTAGGGGTACATTGTGCTAGGTGCTGTACAAAGAACCAAAAGATAGTTCCTGGCCCAAAGAGTTTACAATTGTAGACAAGAGACAACAGATGGGAACAGAGGGGGGACGACAAGGACTTAAGAGATGGGACTTTTATCGCATCCCTGTGAGGTTCTCTCACCGCCTGACTGATCTCGCTGTTAGGAAGTAACTCCTGCTTCACCTTTGATGGGGCTCTTGGTCGCCATGGCAATGACAGGTGACTCTCGGCTACTCCTGACTGACAGCATAGTGCAACTCTGCTCCCTGAAATTGACAAAGACACATCACCTAGAGCTCCACAATCCGGATGCTGTGATATTCCCTTCACTTTCCTCTGGTGCATAATGACACTGAGGGCTGGATGCAGAGGCAGCCGTAGCGATTCAAATAAGGGACAAGTTCCAAGCGATAGAGTTTTGATGAGGACCATGGTTCCAAATGGAAACAGACCTAAAAAGGCCATTTGGTCCATTTAGGCTCATCAGTTTCAATTCACTGTCCCCTCCACCCCCCCGCCTCCTCCCAGGAGAGCATCTCAAGGCCCACTGGGCCAACCCAGTATCTTTTTGCCTCAATTGCCTTGCCTAATGGCCCATTGCAAACATTTATTGTCCTTCCATTCCAACATCATCGTTCCTGTATATCTGGTGCCATCTGTTCGCCTTCTAACTTGACATTACTGCCCCATAGCTCTGTCCTCTACACTCCACTCCAGAACAGAGCACGGCGTGCAGGAAAGCAGGCTATTGGCGAGAGAAGACGGGGTCATGACTGGGGCCCTTCCAAATTCACAGTCCATTTGATCAATTTCATGGCCAGAGGGTTCTTATGGGTAGGGTTTCCCGTCCTAGGGTTAGGGTTCCTAAGAGTAGGGCACTTGGAGCTAGGGTTAGGGTTCCTATGGGTAGGATTTGCAACAGAATCTAAGAGATTTAGACACCCAAGTCCCTCCGAATTTCAATGGAGTCTCTCTCTCACCCTCTCTAGTTCAGGGTATTGTATTTCCACCCACTACCATGGCACATTCCATGTAAAATGAATAGCAAAGATCTTAGTGGAATTTGTGGTCCTGCTTTGAGCAGGGGGTTGGACTAGATGACCTCCTGAGGTCCCTTCCAACCCTGAAATTCTATGCTTCTATCTGGCACGTTTCCCTTTTTGGGGTCAAAATTCTGCTTGGGGTGGGATCTGTGTGTGTGTGTGGTTGGTTGATTTGTTTCAGGGTAATTGTTTCGGTTGGTTGGTTGGGCGGGCGTATTGGGTTGAAAGGGTATCAGTGCTGGGGTTTATGAGCTGGAGGAGGGACAGGGCTGTGACGTTTCAGAGTAGCAGCCCTGTTAATCTGTATCCGCACAAAGAACAGGAGGACTTGTGGCACCTTAGAGACTAACACATTTATTTCAGCATCAGCTTTCGTGGGCTACAGCTCACTTCTTCGGATGCATAGGATGGAACCCACAGACAGGAGATATTTATACATACAGACAGTGATGAGCTGCCAAAATATTAACAACCGGTTCCCTCCTCCTCACCCCACGAGGAGGTCGTGCCCCCCCGGCCCCTGAGGACTCCTGCCCCATCCAACCCCCCACGTTCTTTGACAACCCACCCCCAGGACCCCTGCCCCATCCACCCCCCTTCCCTGTCCCCTAACTGCCCCCTGCCGCCCCATCCAACCCCTCCTCTCATTCCTGATGGCACCCCGGGACCCCTGCCCCATCCAACTACCCCTTCTCTCTGTCCCGAGTGCCCTTGGAACCCCTGCCCCTGACGGCCTCCCACCGCCCCATCCAACCCCTGGTTCTTCCTGACTGCCCCCCAGGACCCTTGCCCCCATTCAATTCCCCGGTTCCCTGCCCTCTGACCGACTCTAATCCACCCCCCACCCTCTATCCAACACCCCCTCCCTGCCCCCCTTACCGTGCTGCCTGGAAATGGGGGCCGCGCCACCCAGAGTGGGGCTGGGAGCCGCGGGCACCGGGCCAGAGCCGCTGGCCAGCCCGAAATCGGGGGCCGGCCCGCAGTCAGGACCGGGGGCCAGCCCAGCGCTGGGGGCCGGAGTCAGGGGGCGGCCCAGAGCCACTGGCCAGGCCAGAGTCAGGGGCCAGGCCAGAGTCGGAGACCGGGGGCTGGTCCGGAGCCGCGCCGCTCAGAGTTAGGGCCAGCCCGAAGCCACTGGCCTGGCCGGAGTCGGGGTTGGGGCCGGGGGCCGGCTCGGAGCCGCGCCGCCCGGTCGGGGTCGGGGGCCGGCCCAGAGCCGCCCTGCCTGGCTGGCCAGCCGGAGTCGGGGTCAGGGTTCGGGCCGGAGCCGCGCCGCCCGGCCGGCTGGAATCGGGGTCCAGCCCGGAGCCGCGCCGCCCAGCCGGCCGGGGTCGGGGCCGGGGGCCAGCCCGGAGCCGGGGACGCGCGGCACCTACAGCCCTCCTCCTGCCCCTCCCCCCAGCTCACCTGCAGGAAGCTGCTGCTTCCTTCTCAGCCCTCTCAGGCTTCCCGCGCTAACAGCTGATTGGCAGGAAGCCCGGAGGGGAGCCTTCAGAGGAGGAGGCAGAGGCAGAGCTGGAGCCAGGTGAGCTGGGGCCGGGGGCAGGGCAGGCAGCTGCTGGAGCTTTTGTTAAATTTAAAAGCCCTTTACAACCGGTTCTAAAAGGGTTTCTAAATTTAACAACCGGTTCCCGCGAACCGGTGGGAACCGGCTCCAGCTCACCCCTGCATACAGAGAACACGAAAAGGTGGAAATATGCATACCGGCTGGAAGAGTCCAATCAATTGAGATGAGCTATCCTCAGCAGGAGGGGTGTGAAGTGTCATTGTTACAGCACAAAGGCCTTTCCAAGAACAGGGTTTTGCAGCGTTTCCTAAAGATGTTGAGGCTCTGGATTCACCTGAACTCCTCTGGAAGTTTGTACCACAGTTCGATCCCCTTGACCGAGAATGTTTGGTCTCAGCTCCCACATGCTTTGGCCTCAGCTTTGTGATCTGCGTTGTCCCAGAAAAGAGCATTTATCTCAGTGGTTTATGATTTGGGCATCTAACTCCCTTAGGCTCATTTGAAAAATCCCATCCTTAGTCTTTTGCTGACACTCTGTTTGGGGTTTATTTCAAAGCACATTCCAAAGTGCATTTTAAAGCACACGCCAATAAAAATAAGGGATGCATGACTTCGCCTCGCTGCCCATAGTAAAGCAAATGTTTATTTAATATGTTAGGTTGTCTTGGGCCGCGGTCTGTCAATTGATCCATTTTCCTAGAAAAACTATTTATTTCATCTTGTAAAACTCTCCAAGGCCAGAGGCTATTTTACCAGAAAAGTGGAACTAATGAAAGTATAACAAATTGGAATGGGCAAAACTTTCAGGTCCATTCCTGTTGGAAAGTATCCTTCGTGTTTCTCCTGGAGGGCTGAGAGGCAAAGGTTATGGCCCACGGTGCTTTTTCTGGGTGACTGCCCCACTCAGAAAAAAAAAAAAATCAAAGCAAAACTCATTGACCTTCCACCCAATTTTGGGCTCAGTTCTGCCGGCCAATCTTGTCCTTGATCCATCAAAGCCTGAAGGCACTTGCTTAACTTTAACCACATCACCTGGCAGAATCAAGATCTCGGTGGCAGGGGCACCAGAATAGGGGGTTCCAGGGGGCCATGGTCCCATTACTTTTCACTGGCTGTAAGGGCGAGCGACAGGGGACGGGGCAGAGAGGAGTGAGTGGAGGGTGGGCTCCTTGGGGGAAGAGGTGGGGTGGGGGCGGGGCCCGAAGGGATGGAGCAGTGACTCATGGTTGTCAGGAATGAAAAAACAGTAACACAATGACAGACTCCTTTTCCCCTTTGATTTTCAGGCCTACATGTTCAAATGCGTCTTGAGATGCTACAAGTACATTAAAGCCAGCAAGAGTGAGGAGGTGAAAGTCCTGCCAGAGTTTGCTGAGAAGGTGAGAAGTCCTGAATGCCAGCTCCTGGTGTCCCTCACAAAAAGGGCAGGGTGTGGATGGAAATGGGGCACACCAGCCCAGATTACTTCATGCAGAATTGAAGCTTCCATTAACCTCTATTAGAGGTCTGATGCACCCCCACATTACTCCAGTTTTAATGTAGTGTAAAACTATTTAAACTAGTGGAGTTACACTGGGATACATGAAAAACTGGAGTAGTGTAGTGCTGAATCAAGGCTTCTCTATTGCAGGAGATAGAATCATAGAATATCAGGGTTGGAAGGGACCTCAGGAGATATCTAGTCCAACGCCCTGCTCAAAGCAGGATCAATTCCCAACTAAATCATCCCAGCCAGGGCTTTGTCAAGCCGGGCCTTAAAAACTTCTAAGGATGGAGATTCCACCACCTCCCTACGTAACCCTTCCAGTGCTTCACCACCCTCCCAATGAAATAGTGTTTCCTAATATCCAACCTAGACCTCCCTCACTGCAACTTGAGACTGTTGCTTCTTGTTCTGTCATCTGCCACCATTGAGAACAGTCTAGCTCCATCCTCTTTGGAACCCCCTTCCGGTAGTTGAAAGCAGCTATCAAATCCCCCCCCATTCTTCTTTTCTGCAGACTAAATAACCCCAGTTCCCTCAGCCTCACCTCGTAAGTCATGATCCCCAGCCCCCTCCCCTGATCATTTTCCTGCCGTCCACTGGACTCTCTCCAATTTGTCCACATCTCTTCTTTAGTGGGGGAACGAAAACTGGACACAATACTCCAGGTGTGGCCTCACCAGTGCCGAATAGAGGGGAATAATCACTTCCCTCGATCTGTTGGCAATGCTCCTACTAATGCAGCCCAAAATGCCATTGGCCTTCTTGGCAAGAAGAGCACACTGCTGACTCATATCCAGCTTCTCGTCCACTGTAATCCCCGGGTCCTTTTCTGCAGAACCGCTGCCTAGCCACTCGGTCCCTAGTCTGTAGCAGTGCATGAGATTCTCCCTTCCTAAGTGCCGGACTCTGCACTTGTTCTTGTTGAACCTCATGAGACTTCTTAAATTATACTTAGAGTCTGTCTACACTACCTGCTGGATTGGCAAGCAGCGATCGATCCAGCGGGGGTCGATTTATTGCATCAAGTCTAGAAGTGATAAACCAACCCCCGAGCACTCTCCCGTCGACTCCTGTACTCCACTGCCGTGAGAGGCGCAGGCGGAGTCGACGAGGGAGCGGCAGCAGTCGACTCATCACAGTGAAGACACCGTGCTGACTGGGTCTAAGTACGTTGACTTCAGCTACGATAACGTAGCTGAAGTTGCGTAACTTAGATTGACACCCCCCAGTGTAAGCCAGGCCTTGGATGCTTGAATGTGAACCAATGCAGAGCTGTCTTGCTGAACATACGGGTAGCCTGAATCAGGTGTTCTAAGGCTTTGCCCTAGAAAAACTTAAGCAAGTGCTGAACTTTGAGAATCTAAGCAGGTCGCTGAAGTCAATAGGCCTATGCTTAAATTCAAAGGTAAGTTCTTTGCTGGACTGGCATCTAAGCGAGCTGCGATACATCCCCATTCATTTCAATGGGGTGTTAATGCCGAAGCCCAACTGGAATATTTTCAGCTATTTCACTGCGGACCATTTTAGCAGAAACTGCTCTGGGATTGTGCGTGTAGCTGCTGAAAGACCATTCCAAAAAAACATAAGGACACACCATAAAAATAGATTGATAATCAAGATGGTTGAAAAGCAGTAACCGCCACCACACCCCTGCAAAAAAACAAAAAAAACCTGAAAACAAAACCCACCCCCCAAAAAAACAGTTGTGAAAAATTGAGTTGAAACATTTTTTGTTGTTTGTGTCTCAAATTGGAAATTTCAACCAATTCTAATAACTGTCCAGCTGGGAGAGTGTGGAGCCTGAACACCGTGGGTCTGACTCTTGTGGCTGGACTATATAGAGGCTTATGAATTTGCTACTGTTGTTGCACTAACGAGCTGGGTCACGTTGCTCAGGCTGTAGCATTTTCTGTCTTTTGATTCAGAGGTTCTGGGTTCAGGCCTTACCACAGGCCTTCATTTTCCAGGCCTCCGTCCTCATAAGCCATGTGGCTCTCTCCCCACTCCTTTGCCCTGGGGAAAGAAACACACGTGAGGGAAAATCCAATTGAAACGTTTTCCTGTTTCCAGAGCAAGGCCGGGGCTCTAACGATTTCTTCCTTCCAGGTCATGCTGCCGTCATATGAGGAAGCCGTAGAACTGCCCCTCAAGGAGTCACCACCACCCTACTCAGGAGTTTAAGCCCCAGCCCCTGAGATGGGAAGATGTCTCTGCTGCTGTGAATGCCTCTTAGCTTTTGTGCCTGAACTGGCCGATGCTCAGCCTCCCTGAATAACGCCTCTGTTCCGGGGAGAGCATGCTCCGGTTCAATGGACTTGGAGCTCATAACGATTTCAGTTTCTGCTGTGAAAATAGGTGTGTCAGGTCTGATTCTCCTCCCATGCCGGTTTCCTCCCAGCACAGCTCAGTTTGCTTCCAAGGAGCTACTGCCGATTTACACCTCTCTCACTGAGAGAAGAATCGGACCCGCAGAGTAGGAAATAGAACCCAAAAAAGCTTTTTTGCTGAGCGAGCCCAATTCTGAAATATGCTCGGTTACCCAGCAGCTTTTAATGAAGTCCTAAGGGGGAAAGACCAGCAAAAGACAGATGATTCCACGTGAACAGCAGTGCGGCGCTCAGCCTGCCTGTCTATGCTACTGAAAAAGAGCGTGTGATCTGGCTGTCGGAAGTGCTGGGATCCTGACAATATTGCCCTGCTGTTTTGCACCTCCTCCTCTTTGTGGTTTTGCTTTTTGTGTGTGATTTGAAAAAAATGAGTTTCAATAAAAAGCTAATGGCGTCAATCCCTGGCTGTGTGGCTTCGGTAGAGCGCTGTCCTTGCAGGCGGAAGAATATAGCAAATGAGCAGCTTTCCTCTTAAAAGCGACTCTGTTGAAAATCCCATTGTGGGGTTTTAGGTTTATTTTCACTCACTGACTCCGGATTAGATCGGCATCGTTTGCAAGTAAAAAGACTCTAATTGCCGGCCTGCAAACTCTTATTGTGAAGCTCCCTCCCACTCCCGGTCCGAGGGAGGCCGCTCAGGCTAGTCCTATGGGCTCAGGACCAGAGTCTGTAAGACAGGCAAATAGTTAATACCGGGATTTAACCTGGACTGGGTCACCTCAGGCAGTCAGCCCTCACCTACAGTCCGTCAGGGCAGAGCAAATAGTCTCTCAGGGGCTGGCTTTAGCGGGAGTGGAGCTCAGGCAGCCAGCAAACACACAGTCTTTCAGGTGAGTGGTGAGGGAGCTCCTCTTCTGGTCTAGAGCCTCCTTGCACCGGGTATGGGGTCCGCCACCCGGGGTAGCTTGGTAGGGGGACATGGGCCCACCCTACTCCACAGGATTGGTTGCCCCTGTGTCCGCGGGGATCCGGCCACAATACGCCAACTGAGCCGTGCCGGGCTCTGCAGCCGGCTGCCCCTGGGCTACTTCCTGCCTCCCCAGGTTTTGGTACCTGCAGCCTCCAGGCCTCTTCCGGCTCCTTGGGGTAAACCGCAGTGGGTACTACGGGCCAGTCCTCATCCACACCGGGGGGATTGGGAACAGCCAGGCGCAGGTTCCTCTCGGGGCCTTTGGAGAACAGGCCGAACATCCTCGTCCGTTGCAGGCTCTCCCCCAACTGAGCTGCTGGGCCGGCCTTTTATACTTCCGGCTCCGCCCCGGTACTTCCGATGAGGGGGGTGGGGCGATCTAGGCTCCGCCCTCCAGAGGGCGTCAAATGCTCCCTCCCATTCCTGGTCAGAGGGAGGCCACTCAGGCTTACTACACCTATACAATCTGAGAGTCTAGCTGGATTCTTTCCTTCCTGCCCATCATTTCCAGGGATAAAGATCCAGCAAGCCAAATGGTGCTTTTTGTTACACTTTAGCAATCAATTAAAATTGCAGATGAAGAAACTGACCAGAATGTATTACCCAGTGCTGCTGATGATGCACAAAAGGGAAATAGACTCTTGCTTGTACTCCCAGAGCAGTGTTAGCTCTGCAGAGCTAAGGGGGAGTAAAAATCAGTTAAAATTTGATTTTCCCCCTCAAGTCAGCAAAATATAGAGAGACGATTCCCCAGGTAATAAGATTCCATTTATAGCTAATCACGTTTGCAAGTAGGACCACAAGCAAGTAATAAAGGAATAAAGTAGCTAGACCTGGGTGAATAAACGTATAGTTTAGTTCTCTGAAAAATGGAGTTTGGGGCGACCCAACACTATGTGCAAGTTTGACACAAATAGTTTTGACCATTCCCGAATCAGGCGGCGGAGGAGGAAGAAGTGGTCGTGGTGCTGCTTTCTTCCCCTCCTGTCCCCCATACAATCTGGGGGTTCGGGAGACCCCAGGCTGGAATCCCCAATCCAAACACAACATGGATTTCTTCAATTCACCGGACAGTCTAGATTGCTTTGACCTGCACCTTTTCCCCAGCACACTAAAAAAAAAATCAACCATTTGCCCAGCTGTACGAGTGACACTACAAACCGCGCTCATCTCATCTGTGCGTTTCCATGGGGAACGTAGAGTCAAAAGATTCCCAACCGGCTCTGCGGCTCTGTGACCGGGGGCAAGAGTCACTTCAGCTTCCCTTCCCAGCTTTTGTCTTTCTCAGCTATTGAGACTTCAAGCTCTTTGCAGCAGGGACTGTCTCTTGCTATGTGTTTGTACAGCATCTAGCCCGAGGGAGCCCCGATCTTCTAGGCGATTGTAGACGAGTGGACTCACCCCTGCGGCGCCTCCTGCTGGTGTCTTCTGGGAATTAGCTCGATTCAGCTCTGGAGCGCCCTCTGCAGGCCGGTGAGCCACCTGTCCTCTGGCCCCCGTGTCCCTCCCGGACCCGGTGCCCTTTTACATGGGGTGCTGCCCCCTGGCAGTAACCCCTTTCTCTCAGGGTCTCCCCTCCTCAGGGAACCCCCACCCTCTATCCCCACCTCACCTCAGTATATGGCTACTGCCAGTCACTGTCTAGCCCCACACTCTGGGGCAGACTGCAGTATCAGCCACTCATCACTGGCAAGGAGGGTCTGGACCTGCTGCCTGTGCCTACCCCTGGGCTGCCCCCTGCAACCCCCAGTACCTGTTAGCCCAATGCTAGGCCGCAGCCTGGGGCTTTCCAGGCTGGAGCTCCCCAGCTCCTCTGCCTGTCCCCAGCCCTGCTCCACTCAGGTATCCTGTGTCCAGCTCCCTGCAGCCAGGCCCATCTCCCTTTATAGCCAGAGAGAGACTGTTTGTACCTGGCTCCCAGCCTCTTTATACAGGCCAGCTGTGGCCTGATTGGGGCGTGGCCCAGCTGCAGCTACTTCCCAATCAGCCCAGCTTAGCAGCTCCCAGCCCCAACCTTCCCCCAGGGCTGGTTTAAGCCCTTCAGGGCAGGAGTAGGGGACCACCCTGCTACAGCGATATTTTAATACTATTGCTAATAACATCATCAAGGCATCAGCTACAGACAATGGGGTTGCCCATATGTTGGTAGGGGCCCAGTTTGTCCCACAGAGCTCATCACTGGTGAGGATGCATGAGATGGAACAAACCCAGCTTGACTCAAACATCCCAGGGGAACTTTGCAGGGTGGGATTTTCAAAGCACCTTAGGTGAGCAAATCTCACTGAATTTAAATGACAAAACCCCAAATTTATGAGTCAAATTCAACCAGCTGCAACACGTGTCTGAAAGCAGAATTTAGTCCTAGAACTCAGCAGAGGGGAGGTTCTGGCTCTCCTAGCAATCTGCAGGTGGATTGCTGCTTGTTCATGCCCTCCCCTGAAAACTAGATGCCAGTGGGGCTGAAAGCGTTCCTTCAGCAGATGTCTATTTGAACTGGCAGTGACTGAATGATTGGCATGAGGCGTATGCCGTCTTCTGTATCAGGGGTTTGGCCTAGTCTCCTGGATCGAAAAGGCTCGCTAATGAATCCGTCTGCAACTACCAAAGACAAACAGGAAGGAACTCAGAGGAAAGCAACAAACATGATATAATGCTTCAAAATATCAGACTTAATATTCAGGGCAAGGTGGGAGAACAGACCAGGTCCAGGCTAGCTGATAGTGCCTTATACGATTGGATCTCAGGGGTACGTGTGCCGATGGGGATACACAGAGCTCTTACAGGGCGTCCATCAGCTCATCTAGAGATTTGCCTAGTTTACAACAGGCTACATAAAAAGTCAGTACAAACTAAAATTTCATCCAGACAATGACTTGTTTACACTGCTCTATAAACTATACCCTAAAATGTAAGTACAATATTTATAAAAACAACGAGGAGTCTAAAGTCTAACAGATTTATTTGGACATAAGCTTTCATGGGTAAAAAACTCACGTCTTCAGATGCAGGACTCCTCATCGTTTTTGTGGCTACAGACGAACACGGCTACCCCTCTGATACTTGATACAATATTTATAGTCCAATTGATTTATTTGATAATTATATGGTCAAATTGAGAAAAGCCGCAGTGTTTCAGTTATAGTGTGGCTGTGACACTTTTGTATTTCTATGTCTCATTTTGTAAGCAAGTAGTTTTTAAGGGAGGTGAAACTCGGGGGTACGCAAGACAAATCAGACTCCTGAAAGGGGTGCAGTAGGCTGGACAGGTTGCGAGCCCCTGCTCTATACACATACAGGGAAAGAGATTTATACCCATCGTACCTAGGCTGGGAGATGGGTCTTTGTCCTGCCTGAGGAGGGGCTAGTGTGCAGAAAAGGCGATGGACAATATTGCAGCTGTGCATTGGGAGAGCAGGTCCTTTAGCTTGAGCACTATTATGAATGTGTATTATGTGTATTACAGTAGCCACTAGCAGTCCCAGGACCTCACTGTGCTTTGCAAACACAGCCCCAAAAGACAGTCCTTGCCCCAAAGAGCTTCCATCAGTGCAAACGGTCTAGTACTTAAACCCCATGGCTGACCCCAGTAGGTTTGGTTTGCACTATTATTGGCCGTAGACAGCAAAACTAAACTGTCTTCCCATCAGAGGGGTAAACAATTAAGCAGGTCTGCTAGGGAGTGCACTGTACGATGGACTTTCTGGGCCTCAAGTTTCCCCATCTGTCCAAGGGGATAACACCACTTTGTTCCTTTGCTGAAGTGGCTGCAGGTTAACACTACTGTTGACGTAGAGTAAAATATCCTGCAGCGCCTAAGGGCCAGAGTGTCGAAGGGCTTTAGGCACCTAACGCTGCAGCTCAGCACCTACAGCAATTGGAAAAAGCGCCTGAGTGGTGACTGAAAGGGGAGTTAGGCACCTAAGCTGCTTAAGGGCTTTTGACAATCCTACTAGATGCCTATCTACATGTGCAGGTGCCTAAATCCCTTTGACAATCTGGCCATAAGTGGCTTAGGCATCTAAGTCACTTAAGGGCTTTTGACAACATTACCCAGAGTGCTCTGTGCACCTCGCCTGGAGACCCATAACTACCGTCACGACATGACCCGTTGCTAGGCCGTGCCCCCAGTGGAGGGTGTCACCGTTCCATGAAGCTGCTGGACGTCCCTTTCATTTCTTTCTGGGGAACTGCCTGCTTGTTGGCTGCCACATAACTGATCCTGTAATAACCCTCCCGCTATCGTCTACAGTACATGGGCTGCGTCCTGAAGGCCATGCTCACATTTCACTCTGGCCTCTCACAGGCACAAACTCCCATTGGCTACAACTGGACCTCTGCCAAAGCAAAAGTGGAATACAGCTAATAAGTGTTGGTCCTCTATGTTTTCACCAGTGCAATACTTATGGGGCAGGCTGGGATCATGGGTAAGCCCCTGGCCTGGGCCAGAAGCTCGAAATTGGAGTACAGCTCCCAGTTCTAGTATAGACTGGAGTGAAACTATCTCCCTACGCATCATTCCAATCTGTCCAATGGAGCTAATAATACTTCTTTGGCCTGTTCATATTATAAGTGCTTTAGGACAGGGATTGTCTCCTATCATATGTTTGTACAGCTCCTAGCACAATGGCACCCTGGTCTGAGGTCAGGAATCTAGTGGTTAAAGTAAAACAAATAATAGAATTACCCATCTAAATGTATGTTCCCCTCCATGCCAGCTGATCTGACCCCTTTTTGCCATGGGTCCTCTTGCACTCACACCCTGTGGCTAAAGCCGGCAAGAAACACCAGGTGTCCTGGTTTAATCTTTTGTTTTTTCCTGCAATCGTAAAGACAAACCAGCACAACAACAGCAAAGCTGGCAGCCACTCCCATGCCAGGAAGGTAAATAATCACCAGGAAGGTAAACAGTCCCCCAGTCTGGAGCCAACATCAGGGCAGCTGAGAAATAAAACCCTATTCTGTAGCAGCCGGGACTGAAGGGGTCTTTGTGCAGTGGACTGACATGGGGACGGGGATGGGGCAGGCTCAAAACACAGACTCAGTGAATACTTTGGGAAATGGGCCCTGGTTGGGACTTCGGCTAGCTAAACGGAGGCTATTAGGAGTTGAAGGTCTTACAGTCTAGCTAATATGTCAGGCTAACGAGAAGCTGGATATGAGTCAGCAGTGTGCCCTTGTTGCCAAGAAGGCTAACGGCATTTTGGGCTGTATAAGTAGGGGCATTTCCAGCAGATCGAGGGACATGATCATTCCCCTCTATTCGGCATTGGTGATGCCTCATCTGGAGTACTGTGTCCAGTTTTGGGCCACACGCTATAAGAAGGATGTGGAAAAATTGGAGAGAGTCCAGCGGAGGGCAACAGAAATGATTAGGGGGCTGGAACACATGACTTCTGAGGAGAGGCTGAGGGAACTGGGATTGTTTAGTCTGCAGAAGAGAAGAATGAGGGGGGATTTGATAGCTGCTTTCAACTACCTGAAAGGGGGTTCCAAAGAAGATGTATCTAGACTGTTCTCAGTGGTACCAGATGACAGAACAAGGAGTAATGGTCTCAAGTTGCAGTGGGGCAAGTTTAGGTTGGATATTAGGAAAAACTTTTTCACTAGTAGGGTGGTGAAGCACTGGAATGGGTTACCTAGGGAAGTGGTGGAATCTCCTTCCTTAGAGGTTTTTAAGGTCAGGCTTGACAAAGCCCTGGCTGGGATGATTTAGTTGGGAATTGGTCATAAGAACATAAGAACGGCCATACCGGGTCAGACCAAAGGTCCATCTAGCCCAGTATCTGTCTACTGACAGTGGCCAATGTCAGGTGCCCCAGAGGGAGTGAACCTAACAGGCAATGATCAAATGATCTCTCTCCTGCCATCCATCTCCATCCTCTGACAAACAAAGGCTAGGGACACCATTCCTTACCCAGCCGGGCTAATAGCCATTTATGGACTTAACCACCATGAATTTACCCAGTTCTCTTTTAAACACTGTTATAGTCCTAGCCTTCATAACCTCCTCAGGTAAGGAGTTCCACAAGTTGACTGTGCGCTGCGTGAAGAACCTCTTTTTATTTGTTTTAAACCTGCTGGTCCTGCTTTGAGCAGGGGGTTGGACTAGATGACCTCCTGAGGTCCCTTCCAACCCTGATATTTTATGATTCTATGATAATCTCTAAGTGTAACTTGGCGCATATGCTAAGGATCTTCCTTCCCCCCTTGTGGGCCCCAGGCATGTGGCAATCTTTGTGCCTTACCTGTGCAATGTGCCTTCCTAACATGCTGAGCTGGTGTGGGGCGAGTAGTCATTTACTGTTGATATAGGCCCCTGGGAGGAGCTGTGACCCAGAGCGGTGTCTCTGAAGCACAATGCCTCCCAGGACTACTCTGAGGGTGACGCAGCTTATACATTATCCCAGGCTCCGGGCTGCACCTAAAGGTGCAATCTAGCCTTAAAGCGACCACCCATCATCATATCCCGGCACTGAGTACAGGGTTAGACGATGCATCACAGCACTCCAAGTGTGGAGCATCTTTGCCACTGGATGTTCTTCTAAAAGATGTGCCCTGCTTGGAATCCTTCTGGGGCAGGACTCTGGGTTGTGCTATTCAGGGGGTCAGACCAAATCATCACGCTGGTCCCTTCTGGCCTTGGAATCTATTAATCCTTCTTCCAAAGGAGCATGTTCCCATGGGTCCAAAATTTAAATGGTGCAATCTCCTACCTTAAATTAAATCACCACTTATTGTGCTCCTGACTTTTCATTTACCTCTTGGCTTAATTATCTGCCACAATAAAGCTGTTCAAATCTGCTGGCCGTACCACGCACGCAGAGATGGATCTTGTTGCACAGCCTAAGAGGATTCAAATGTTCAGGCCCAGACCGGAGCACCTGACTTTATAAATGGACCTGATGTTTGGTGGGTTTTAGGAAGCCAGACGGTGGCTCTGCTTTGAATAGTAATTTATATCCAGAACTGAAAATAGCCTCTCATGAGAGCCTGCCTCAAAAGAGCCACGAAATCTGATAAAATGCATAGATTTCTTGTGCATTTCCAGCCAGGGCAGGGGCTGGGTGCTAGACAGGAAATGATTTTGGTTTTTGTGAAATGTTAAATGATTTGGCCAACACAAACTAAATGTGAGCTGCCGTGAGGCTGTTAATGAGTCACACTATGGTGCCTTCAGTGCTGAATTTGAGTCTGATAAAAGGGTCTTTTTAGCGTGCTACTGTTGTTCTGTTGTTCACTGCTGATCTATTTCTAAACTCACTGCCTTCAACAGGCAGCGAGAATGCAGCTCAGAGAAAAGCACACCGCTCTTAAGCTGGTATGTTCATACATTTTGCTTCCGAAAGAAAAGAAGACCGCGCCGCAGTTCTCCAGTGCAGAGGGTGGTTTAGCTGATGGGGCATGAGATTCTTCTGTTAAACAAAGGAAAATCAATCAATTTCATAAGCAGGCTAGACTAGAGCTTGGGAGAGCTAAGTTCAGTGCTTGACGCTCCCACAGTCTCTCTGTATGACTTGCAGCAAATCATTTAATCGCCCTGGGTCTCAGTTCTCCACTGGCAAAATGGGGATTTTTGTAAAGAGATGTTTCAGTTCAACAAAAGCAACACTTTGCTTACGGAACTGCAGGTTGGGAACCTGCTGTTTTATCGTTTTTCATGAGGGCTTTCTCTTATGTAAAGAAAGAGAGATGGGAGAGCTGAAGCCTGGGTGAAATGAAGTATCATTATCCCTCCCTAGCCAACAGGAGATGCTGATGACAGGGGTGTGTGAGAAGCGCGCCCCCCCCACCCCCCACTCATAGGGTTCAGCTCCAAAATCCAGGCTGCAGGCCTGCAAACGGGAACCCCACTCTTAGAGTCAGGTGGCTTAGACAGCTAAGCCTTGCCAAACGGAGCCAGGCACCTGCCCAGCTTCACACACACTGATGAGAAGGCATCGGAGGCCTCCCTGGTAACTTTTAGCTCTGGGGTCAGGGCACCCACCTGGGGTGAGGGGACCTCAGTTCTAACCCCCCGCCTGTTTGAGAGGGCGGTAGGATTTGAACAAAGCTCTACTCTCTCTCAGGCGAGCGTGCTAACCTCTGAGCTATGACAGATTCTGACCCAGCTCTCCCTCAGTCTCTCTGGTTGAAGCTGTTACACTTTAATTGAATGGTAATTAGGCCAGAGAAAAAGTGCGAGACACTCTATGGTCCTGTGGCACTCTCTTGAGAAGTGGAAGATCTCCACGGCAATCTTTTCTTCCCCTCTGGAAGAGGGGTGACTTGCATATGTGCTGGAGTGAGGGGTGCTGGGGGTGCTGCCTCACCGCCTGGCTTGAAATGGATTCTGTTATAAACAGGCTTTACAGTTTGGTTCAATGGCGGTCAGCACCCCAGCTATAAAAATTGTCCCTGGACTGACTTGAACTGGCAGGGGGAGGGGGGTCGTTCATAGCTTGCATGGGAACCACAACCACTGGGTAAAGATTGTAAGGCAAACCACTGCATCCTCCCCTGCTGCTCAGTTTTGTGTGGAGTTAGGCATCCTCTGAGCACGCCTGCTGGATCGGGCCCGACACAGGAAACGGGGGCTCCTCTGCCCATCTTCCCTTGATGGCTGGCTCACTCTGGGGCTGGGGTGAGAGACAGACCTCCAGGCGCCTCGAGGGAGACACCAGTGTTCATGCCCTGAGGCAGAAACAGGGAATTTTTACCCTGAAAATTGAGGCACCCAGTGAGTTGAGGCACCTACACGGTTTGGCAGCAGCTGAGCGGGAGTTTTGTGGATCGCAGCAATGTCTAAAACAGCCTTGGGCATCGAAGTGTCTTTGGGAATCCAGCGCTGAGTCTGGGAAGGCCATGAGTGACTCCTGGAGGTGCTGGGCACCCTCAGTTCCCAACAAGGGGCTTAGCACCTTACAGGATCAGGCTCCTAAACCTTTATCCTCATCATCTTAGGCTACCCCCACAGGCACGGAGGGCCCAAACGACGGTGGAAGGGCTGTCGTTCAGCTGTAACAGACGGGGAGGAGAGGAGAGCACACAGGCTTGTAAATGTCACGCAGCACTGGCCTGCCAGGGTTTGAGGGATCGGCTGCATGGCCAGTGGATTGAGAATGGCCTCACAGTAGAACTGACATAACCATGGTACTAATAGTAATAATAATATTAATACTAAATAAAACAGGAAATCAAGCATTTTTTAAAATCCCAAGCAATAGCGTCTGCTCTGCGAGAAGGGCTGAGCTGTCCTGAACCCATCTGTTCACCTGGGCTTTGAAGAAGGCTGAGGGTGGGTTTCCCAGCGGCTGAAAGGTGGAGTTTCTGGCTTCTGATTCCTGCTGACATAATGAGTTAATGCTGCTGGGGTTTTAGCGTGTTATTAATGACGTGTCAGGGCACTTAGAGCCTTTATTACTAGTTACACCTAAATCAATACAAACAAGGGTTCTACCTTCACCCTGCAGCCAGTCCCAGTAGTTGGGGTGACTATATATCCCTCTGCTGAATACGGGCCACCAGGTAAAATCACTCAATACGAGTTCAATGGCACCAAATCAGAACTATGCAGTGCAAACATTCAAATTAACATCCAGTTGGCTAAGCCCATGTTAAAAAGAAAGCCTGCGTAGTTGGATTATTTTTATTTATCTTCTTATCTTTAAGGCTTTAGGGTTCACACCGAGAGAAGTAACACCCCACCCCCACCCCCACGGGGGGAGGTGACATGCACACACTCCCGTACGCCTCTCTCTCAAGGGAGGTGTGTGTGACCGACTGACCCGACCCTCCCTGCCTGACGCTCTCTGCCCTCTGTGCCTGGCTGGGCCCCCAGGATGGACCCACCTCTCCTTGTACCTGGTGCAGCGTCTTTCCAAAGGCAACACATGGAGGGTGGGGGACAAAGGGTCACATGCCCTCTCTCCCCATATTTCTGCCAGGGTTCACACCAGAATGTGCCCAGCAGCATCCTTTCAGCACTGCGGGAGAGGAGGGACGGGAGCTGCTTCCAGCCACAGGGGAGGAGAGGTGGGGAAAGGATAACCTGGCCCCTGTCTTTGCAGACCTCATATGTAGCCATCTATTGGATTTCTATGGTCCTCATTGCCAGAATGTGCCTAGTCACAAATGTTGCAACAATTTCTGCTAGTGGGTAATGAATGACAACGTAGAGGAACAATGGGCTCACTTTAGCAATGTCCGCTGAGAAACTGCTCCATCTTCACTAGAACCAACAGGACCAAAGAAACAAGAGTGGATACAGCCACACACATGGAAACCGATTGAAGAACGAAAAGCCTTAAAAAGGAGGCAAGCACAGGTGAGACAAGAACAATGGATCCTGCTACAGGAGTATGTAGAGGAAGATAAAAAAGTAAAAAAAGTTGTGTTGGAAAAATAACAGCCCCTGGCTTGACAAAAAATGTGAAAGAAGCCAGAGAAGTGAGGAGTGACTTGAAGAGTGAGAAGTGAGAAGTGAGGAGTGACACCGTTCCAGGGTGTGTAAGCATTTGTCATCGCCGTTCCAGAGTCACAGTGGTATCATAAAAACTAAAGATGGAAGATTGTTAACAACAGAAGCAGAACAAGGAGTGAGGGCTGAACATCTTAATGACACCCACAACCAACCAGAGCCAACAGCTCCAGTCGATGGATGTGAAGAAGAAAGTGTAGAAGTACATGTCTCCCTGATCGGCATTTCAGAAGCAGAAATAGAGGAAGAAATTTAAGTGGTTAAAAATGGCAAAGTGCTTTGTCAAGATACGATCGCTGCTAAAAGGCTTAATGCCGGGGAAGAGGTGATAGTACATAAATATGTCAACTTTGTAATATAGTCCGGGAGAAGGAATTCTGCCCAAAGGAGTGGAAGAAAGATGTGATCTGTAAATTACCAAAGTAAGGAAACTAGCTCGTGTGTGACAATGTCAAGGCATAACTTCACTTTTCCATACCCAGAGAAGTGTTCTGCAGTGTACTACTGAACAGAATCAAACTGGTTATAGATGAAAAACCACAGGCCGAGCAAGCAGCCTGTAGTTTGAAAAAACTGTGTATAGATCACCTCTTTACACTGAGATGAACGACTGAGAAAGGGCTTGCTTACCAGTGAAGATTTGTCTTGAACTTTATAGATTTTACCAAAGCTTTCAGCTGCATTCACAGAGATGCTCTAGGGAAGATCTTGTGACAACAGGGACTTCCTAAATAGACAGTGTCTCTAGCTAAGATGCTGTATGAAGGTTCAAAATGCTGTGTAATGACAGAAAGTGGGGAGACTGACAGATTTGATATTGTCATTGGAGTGCGACAAGGATGCATTTTATCACCTCTTCTTTTCTGAATTCTGATAGATTATGTGATGAAAAAAGCAACACCAAAGGAAGATAAAGGGATATAGAATAGAAGAAAACATCAAGTTATGGACTGTGCAGATTACATTGTTCTGTTGGACACAGATGATCAAGCTATGAAAAACACCAGTATCAAGATCAAACGTCAGGGTGCAAAACTAGAGTTAAGAATCAGCCAGAAGAAAATGAAGGTCATGACTGTTGAAAGAAGAGTCAGCAATGAAGGTGCATATGTGATTGCCAGGGAAGAATACGGCATGGCTAAAGTTTGTGTATCATGGAAGCACAATTAGTGCCAACGACCAACTCAAAAAGAAGATGGAAGCAAGAATAGGGAGGCAAGTGGAACCTTCTTGAGACTGGCAAATCTCTGGAAAAGTAGGACATGCACACAAGAACCAAGATAAAGTCAGACAATACCATTGTGATACTCACATTGTTATAGGCTTCTGAGTCTTGGCAAATGCTAGGAACTCACAAAGGAAACAATAGATTTCATAGGAGATGCTTGCGAAGAAACCTTTGTGTCTGCTGGTGGGATAAAGTATCTAGTGCTGATGTGTTACAAAGGACTGGTCAGCAGACTGTAGAGACAACGATTTGATAAAGAAGGCTGGTGTGTTTGGACATGTTGTATGGATGTCCGAAAACTGTCTTCCTAGACAAGCCCTGGACGGGATGCCAAACAGAAGAGAGGGAGACAACAGATGACATATAAGAAAACCACTGAGACGCATGCTGCCGTCCTGGAAACAGACTAACAGAGCAAGAAATGTGGCATATTAGACAGATGGAGGTGGACCTGGGCTGCCACATGTGTTATAAGGAATGAGAGCATATAATTAATTCATTAATTAAAATAATCATAATACCCCAATGCAGGTTAAAGGGCATACATACAATGGGGCATTTTCCTGCACTCAGTTTGGAGGTGAGCTACCATGTCTGCGGCAGCATGTTAACTCCTATGAATTATGTCAACTCCTTTGTCCTTATATAGCTCCTGTCATCCTAGCTTCTTGGGGGCTAAGGAGGCAGCATCCTCAGCACAGGCCATCCAGCAACAGCAGAGCCTCTCTGTGGCAGTACCCCATGAAGACCATCCCTTCCATTGGTGGGGGCAGGTGACCTATGGATCTGTATAGTCATGGGTCAACCTCCAGAAGCCAGCCTCATTCCTCCCCAGACCGCCAAAGTGCAAAGAGGATATGACCATCCGGCACAGCTGTCCTCAATCCTGCCTTCTCTGTGCAATGAACCTGTACCAAGTTCACAAAATCCAAGTTTGTCTGTGCACCTACAGAGCAGGTGGTGGCCTTAATTAACCTCTTAAAATAGACAGGCAAGTGTTGCCATTGCCAATTCACTGATGGGGAAACTGAGGCCCAAAGAGAGGAAGTGACCTCCCAAGGTCATACAGTAGGTCAGTGGCACTGCCAGGAACAGAACCCAGGTGTCCTGTTGACTCCTAACCCCCTGGTGGGGATGTGGTTAAACTGAGCATGTACAGCAATTCCGGTAATTAAAAATTGATCCCTTTGAAATGAGCGTGACCTACAAAATACATAAACAGTTGTTAGCTGTAAAAAGCATTTCCCATTTATAGCATCAGAGCTCAGTAATATTTACCAGCTATTTAAAGCATAAAAAATAAACGTTCACTCACTGTTTTGGTGGTAAAAGTTATTCAAAAGGTCTGTATTTAAGGCCATACATTTCTCCCCAGCTTCCTGCCTTTCCCATTGTTTGTTTAAGCCTTATAGAGCCCACCCTGCCAAAGACAGTATTAATTTCCTCAGGAAAGTGGTTTGACAATAAACATTCTCCCTGATAAACAACCGGACTAAAAGTGGCTCCTCCACTCCCTTTAAACCAGCAGTGAAACGGGGAGAAAACATTGGAATTTGACTTTGGGTAAATGGAAGCATGGGACACAACATTTCCCCGTGTATTTTTGAGGCTGAGTCAAGCTCAGTAACTCTGAAATGGGAACATCAAAGGAAGCCTTTTTTTTTTTAATTTAACTGTTAAAAGAGTGCTAAGGTATTTTGCTAAAACCGTCACGTTTTTCTGGTGGCTTGCGGGGAAGAAAGTTATGTTTACCAGAGGAACCATATTTATTTTGACTAAAATAAAAATCAACAGTAAACTACTCAGTGTTTGGCTGGCTTTCCCAACCGGAGCCTTCTCCTTTACTCCACGACTTAGGTGGCCAATTAACATGACTTTAGCCACATCTCTGGATTCCTCCTAGAAAGTATTTACGTTTGAGGACTCAGAACACAGGCAGCCATGTGTAAAATCTAGCTCTGAGGGGACAGTTCCCTAAACATTGGGGAAGTTTGGATCCAAAAACCTACAGCTTAAGCCAGTGCTTCTCAACCTTTTCAGCTTGATGGTGACCCTTTATTTGAAGTAAAAAAATATCTTGGTGCTTTTACATTTACTGTAAAAGAAAAATAACATAAATGGTAACAGTGCTAAGCCTACATCATGTATTTGTGTGCACATTTCAGAAAGGTGACTGAGATGTCTTAATCTTGAAGAGTCAGGGTCTGTGGAGAATGGGAAAACAAGATTTTCTTTGCTTAAAAGTGTAATAAAATGTTCAATGCCTCACAGCTAGAGCTGGATGGAAATCAGAAATGTCCATTTTATGGAAAATTCCAGCTTTTTGAAAACAGATATTTGTTCTGAACCAGAATGAAAAGCTAAATTTTCTTAATTTCCAGCTAAATAGACCTTGAAAAAAAATTGATTTGAGACCATCAAACCATTGTGTTTCAACTATGTCAAAATGTTTCACGTCAATGATGTCAAATCAGCTCATTGCAGTAATGTCTAAATGTTTCATTTCAATAAGGTAAAAATGTTTTATTTTGACTTTGTCATTTTCAAATCAGCGGGGTCTGATGCAATTCACCTGTGTGTACAGAAGGATTTTGCTGAAGAAATCTCAGCGCCACTGGCAATAATATTGGCAAACTCATGGATGAGAGGAGAGGTCCCAGAAGACTGGAGAAGGGCTAACGTGGTGCCCATCCTTAAAAAGGGTAAAAAGAAGGACCCAGGAAACTCTAAACTAGTCAGGCTGACTTTGATATCTGGGAAGCTACTAGATCAATGTATAGAATATTCCAATTGCAAATACCTGAAGGATAAAGGGGTGATCCCTAGCACCCAGCATGGATTCACCAAGAACAAATCATGCCAAACCAGCTCGATTTCCTTCTGTGACAGGGTAACTGGTTTGTGGTTAGGGGGAATGTGGTGGACATAATATACCTGGACTTCAGCAAGACTTTTGACATAGTAAACTGGAGAAATGCAGGCTCAGCAGAACTGCCATTAATGGATACATAATTGGTTAAACAACTGCAAACAAAGAGTAACTATTAATAGAATGATGTCAGATTGGAGGGAGGTCTCAAGGGGGGATCCACAGGGATCTGTTCTGGGTCTGGTAATGTTTAACGTCTTTATTAGTGACCTGGATGTAGGAATAGAGAGCACACTGATCAAGTCTGTAGATGACACAAAGCTGCAGGGGAAGTGGGTTTGCCAACCCTTTGGAGGATAGAGCTAAAATTCAGATGGATCTTGATAAATTGGAGAACTGGGCTATAGCCAACAAAATGAAATTCAACAGAGACAAATGTAAAGTGCTACACTTAGGGAAGAAAATCCAAATGCACAAATACAGAATGGGGAAAAACTGGCTTGGCAGCAGCACTGCTGAGAAGGATCTGGGAGTTGTGGTGGATCACAACCTCAACATGAGTCAGCAATGCGATGCTGCTGCTGCAAAAAAGCAATGGCATAGCATGAAAGTTAGAGGAGGTGATAGTACCACCCAGAGGGATTAATATTAGGGAGGAAGAGGAATTATTTAAGCTTAGTACCAGTGTGGACACAAGAACAAATGGATATAAACTGGACACTAGGAAGTTTAGATTTGAAATTAGACGAAGGTTTCTAACCATTAGAGGAGTGAAGCTCTGGAACAGCCTTCCAAGGGGAGTAGTGGGGGCAAAAGACATATCTGGCTTCAAGACTAAGCTTGATAAGTTTATGGAGGGGATGGTATGATGACACAAAGCTGCAGGGGAAGAGGGTTTGCCAATGCTTTGGATCATCAGACTAGATGATCATAATGGTCCCTTCTGACCTTAAAGTCTATGAGTCTATGAGTCACTCGGCCTCAGCTGGAGTACTGTGTCCAATTTTGCCAATTGATCTTTGATTATCAGCAGGTAAGTATGCCCAGTGGTCTGTGATGGGATGTTAGATGGGGTGGGATCTGAGTTACTACAGAGAATTCTTTCCTGGGTGTCTGGCTGGTGAGTCTTGCCCACATGCTCAGGGTTTAGCTGATCGCCATATTTGGGGGTCGGGAAGGAATTTTCCTCCAGGGCAGATTGGCAGAGGCCCTGGAGGTTTTTCGCCTTCTACTGCAGCATGGGGCATGGGTCGCTTGCTGGAGGATTCTCTGCAGCTTGAGGTCTTCAAACCACAATTTGAGGACTTAAATAACTCAGACATCGGTTAGGGGTTTGTTACAGGCGTGGGTGGGTGAGATTCTGTGGCCTGCATTGTGCAGGAGGTCAGACTAGATGATCATAATGGTCCCTTCTGACCTTAAAGTCTATGAGTCTATGAGTCACTCGGCCTCAGCTGGAGTACTGTGTCCAATTTTGGTCACCAAAGTATAGGAAGGATGTAGAGAAACTGGAAAGGATCCAGAGGCGAGTGACAAAGATGATCAAAAGGATGGAATGCAAGTCAGATATGAGCAAAGGCTGAAGGAACTGAGTATGTTTAATTTGGAATAGGGCAGATTAAAAGGGGACAGGACAGCAGTCTTCAAATACTTGAAAGGCTGCCATAAAAAAGATGGAGGAATATTGTTCTCTCTTGCCACAGAGGGCAGGACAAGAGGCAACGGGTTCAAACTACAGCAGAGCAGATTTAGATGACTGCAAAAACTGGATTCATTGGCACGTCTCAAGGGAATTGGATGGCTGAAGGAAACAGGAGCAGATCAGAAACAGAACTGTGTAAACGAACTAATAATGATCATACTTACAAAGCTCTTGTGCAGTGTTTTCCATCAACAAATCTCCAAGTGCTTTACCAAGGAAGGGGAAGTATTGTTATTCCCATGGCGCAGATGGGGAAACTGAGGCAATGAATGAGTGAATAAAATCCAGGTTTCTTGACACCCCCCCAAGCTAATGCCCTAGGCTTTGGGTTACTCTGCCCCGTGAAGCTCATTCTAATGCAGTCTCCCATTCACTTGTGAGAAGAAATCGTGACAGCGATTCTGCAGCATGTGGGATTGCTGGCTATGGACATGCCTGGGTTCCACAGCCTTTCTAGGAACTTTTCATTATTATTATTACCACAGCACCTAGGAGTCTCAGCCATGGACCAGGATTACGCTATGCTAGGCGCTGTTTAAGCACAGAACGAGACAGCCGCTGCCCAAGAGAGCCGACCATCTAAGTATAAGGGAAGCGACAATGGATGCAAACAGGCAGCGAAGTACAACGAAACAAGAGTCTGCATGGTCGGCTGTCATCTCAGACCACCGCAGGCCTGACCGTTGACAAGTTTTTTTTATAGGCATCGCAGCAACGGAGAGTTTTAAGGAGGGATTGGAAGCTGGAGAATGAGGTGGCCTTGCAGATGTTTATGGGAAGCTCCCCACCCCACCTCGCAAGTCCCTCAGCCCGCGCCGCTTCCAGCAGCTCCCATTGGCCCGGAGCAGTGATCTGTGGCCAGTGGGAGCCGTGATCAGCTGGACCTGTGGACGGGGCAGGTAAACACACCGGCCTGGCCCGCCAGGGGCTTTCCCTTCACAAGCGGCGACCCCTGTTTGAGAAACCCTGATCTACAGGGACCCCTAAGACTGAGACCCTGGGCAATGTATTTCTCTTTGCCATTTCCCACCACCTTCACACTCTGCTTTCCTTGGTAAAGAGGGGCTAATGCATATGGCCTTTGCTATTTGCTCTAAACAGTTGACTCCAGTGAGGGCAGGGTTGATCCTGATGTAGTACCTTGATTCAAAGCTCCTTAGAAATAGAAGGAATGAGCCAGATCTAGTACTTGAAACAAGTGCTTCTTCAGTAAAGAGGAGAGAGAGAGAGAGAGAGAGAGAGAGTGTGTGTGTGTGTGTGTGTGTGTGTGTGTGTGTGTGTGTGTGTGTGTGTGTGTGTGTGTGTGTGAGGGAGAGAGAACAATCGTCTATGCTTCTGGGAACATGAAGCCTACAATAGCTGGCCTACAGAATGGGGCCATCTTAATCCTTTAATGGTTTGTCTGTTTGTGTTGTGAGTGGCCTTGGGAAGAGCCCTAAATGCATATTTTCCTCTGGAAATATTGGCTCCAGTGTTTTAGTTTTCTGAGGCCCAGGCAAAAATTATGGTTCATATTTTAAAAATAAACATTTCTTTTAAAGATCTATAAATGCAGACGTAGGGTATCCAAAATGCCTCTGCCCTCTGTTTTCAAAGCTTTAATGTCGCGTGTGTGCCCCGACCTCCGGAGTGAAAAGTTTCACCTGAAATGTATTTACCTTTCTTTGCTAATTAGCAGAAAAATGACACAGAGAAACTTTATATTTTCTTCGGCAAGAACGGCCATAGAGACTTCATTTATGGAGGGATCTGAATGATCCCCATTCATGGCCAGCAATACTGTCTGCACCAATAGGTCTTTGTGTGTCGAGCAGAGCAAAAGGGAAAAAAAACCCATATTTTATATATATAAAAATGGGGGTGGAAGCAAAAACCACGTCTTTTAATTCCATTTTGTTCCCTGATACTATTTGTAGTTATGTGTGTGTGTGTATATGTGTGTGTGTGTGTGGGGGGAGTTATATGTGTGTGTCTGCAAGTGTGTATATATGTGTTTGTGTGGGTGTATGAGTGAATGTATATATGAGTGTATAAATGCATTTGTGTGGATGTATATTTCTGTGTGTGTGTAATACCTAAGCGTGTGCATGCATACATATATGTGTGTGTGTTTTCCCATGAGAACCTGCAGCCAAATTCTCCCACTCTTGCTCACCTTAAATAGCAATTCCTCTGTGAGTCGGCCTCATTTATCTCAATGGCGCGACCTGCGAAATAAGATGCTACTCACCACGAGCAAGAGCAGCAGATTTGGGGCCCCTGAGTACGGCGACACTGAAAATAAAAAGCCCAAAGCAGCAAGTTTTGGAGCCTGGGCCAACTGACTTGGGCTCACGGGCATCGTGCAGTCTGACTAAAAATAGCAGCGCAGATGTTCAGACTGGGGCTAAAACCTGCCGAGATGGGACGAGCTCAGAGCCCGGGCTCCCGCCTGCAAAATTTTGTTGGCGAGTTTATCCATTTCTTATCAAGATGTTGTTGGCGTTGAAATGTTCTGGCCAGCTCTTCTAAGGCCAGATTGTGCTTTCCTTGCTGACGACTCACTTGAGTAGCGTCTTGTTCTGTGTGATGTCCCATTGATTTCGCGGGGGAGGGGGGCACACTTGTGGAGTAAAGAGCTACTCAGCATAAGGGTGGCGGAATTGGCCTCCTCTGGATCTGAAGGTGGTTTGCTGAGGCTCGGGGTCATACAGTGCAGGTGAAATGAACGCATGCTTAAGGACATGACTGGATGGGTGGATAGATGAGATTGGCAGATCACTTGCAGCCTAAAGGCATTTATCAGCCAACATGGAAGTATTGTTATGTTACTTTGTGATGAATGTATCTACTTACTGTTAACGTATTAACACAGCCTGCTAAATCTGCACAGTGCTTTATAGATACTGAAGACATCTGATTCCTATTCTCTCAATGCATCACTGGTTTTATTTGTCTGTTTAGATGGTCAGCCGCTTGTGGCAGGCACTGTATCTTCGTCTAGGTCTGGGCAGAACGGTGCACCCTGCTAAAAACAATAAAGCATACAGTATTCTAATCTATCTATTTATCTAGGTTTACTAAGCTATCTATCTATCCTTTGCTACTGATATCTCCTGGTTTACTTCTCTCTCGCTCTCTTTTCGGTATCCCAAAGGGTACAATTTTTATAATGGATGTAACAATTTCCCCCTGAAATTAACTCCTTCTGTTTCACATGACTTTGGGTGTGTCTCACTAAGCTGATTCCAGTCCTTTCATTCCCCTCTGCTCCCCCACTCCTACCTTAGCCGATTGATATTTTTGCCTGCCGATTATTAAAAACCCGTGTGTGTGGCGGGAGAGGGGCAGAGCCCACCACCAGGCAGATGTTTCCTAAATCCCGAGGCCTGCGTTTCATGTGCCGAGCTGGACGTCTAAGGGGTGGTTTGTGTGACCTCGTTCCTGTCCCACTCTCCCACCCCCTCCAGCCTCAGGCTCAGGAAGGATGCTAGCCCCATACGCCGCAGACTGTTTACTGAGTGGAGCAAACATCAGGCTGTGCAGATTAAAGCCAGCGAATGACAGGTTAACCCCTTTCCCCAACCTGGTTTCACTGGCCGGGTCTCAGATTCTCCACATTCCAGGCAGCAGCGGGTCCCCATCCCCTACCCAAGCAATGAACCCCTTGTGGAAAGCCCCAGGGGCGGGGCAAAGCCAGGCAACCCTTCGTGTAATTCAAAGTTTTCTTCTTTCTCCCTCCCCACTCCCAACTGTGCCCTCCCCCCAGGTATGTCACACGTGTCAGAGGCTGGCCTGCTGCCTCTCTGAGGACTGGCATGTTAATACCTCTGGCCCAAGCCTCTTGCCTGTCACTCTGCCTCCAGCTTCTGAGCAACCATGGACAGGATTTTCTCTGGCTTCTTGCTCTCTGCGCTTCTTCTCTTCCAGGATCATGGCATTTACGGGGCTCCCCCTCAGCCCAGAGGTAAGTGAAGAGGCCAGTTTGGTTGCGGTACCTTCTCGTCACCCGAAGCCATCCTGCTAGGGCAGATGCGAACACAAGCGGGGGAGAAAAGGAGAAAAAACCAGCAAACAGATGGCAGGGCTGTGCAAAGAATCTTTTGCAAATAGTTGACCAAGGCAGCAAAATCCTGGTGTCTGTGCTGTGTTCTCCTGCTTGCTTCATTACTTAAGCATAAGAGCCGTGTGAATGGCACAGACGCCGTTAACAGAAAGCTGCTTCAGTGTGTCTTCAGCATTGTATCAGGTCCAGTTCCTTTTAGCTGGAGGAGGCACTGCCATTAAAGGAGCTGTCCTGTGCCCTCTTTATCTCCTGAACAGAACTTGCTTCTTCTCTCAAACCATTCTTCAAGGAGCTGGTTTGGTTTGGGGAATTCAAGAAGCAAATTGGCCTGGATTGATCAGACATTCCTAGCGCTGGTTCACCTTTCCCAGTAAAGTGGAATGGATTGGTTTTGAGGTTGGTCCTTCTTAAGGTTTTAATGTAGCCCTTTTTCAAGCAAACTTCCAGTGAATTCCCTTCAGTTTGTTGAAGTCAATGGTAGATTTTGGGATGACAGGATTTGCCTTAGAGACAAGCTGCCCAAGAGAGACCCTGTGAGCATCCTCAAAGAAGGAGGGTTAATTTTAATGTCTGCAAATCCCCATTTCCCAGCTACAAAACACTTGACAATGGTAGGCAGCCGGTGTGCTGAGTTCAGTGCCTATCATGCTGAACAATACTGTCATATTGTTTCCTTGTACTCCCAGTCTGTCCGTCTGCACCTGTTATCTCTGGTCTTTGGGGCAGGGGCTGTTGGCTTGTTCTGTATTTGTAAAACACCTAGCACCGTGAGGTTCTAGTCCATGTTGAAGGCTCTTAGGCACTGTGGTATTACAAATAATGTATAACAAATGCACGAGTGTTGAATTCAAAAGGAAAAGCAAATAGTGAAAGAGGTTTGTAAAAATGGTAAAGAAATCAGTCCACTAACTGATCCGGTAGGGAGTGGATGAAGTTACAGGCGACAATTAATGTTCAGCCAACCTGCGGAACTCATGGCTGCAGGAGGTGGTCAAGACAAATATTGGGGCTGGATTTGTAAAAGGGTTGAGTGATTTGGGGACATTCTAAAACATTTATACCTGTGGAGATCACAGCAATGATCAGGGTGATGTGACTACATGCTGCAGGGCATAAGGTAGCCACTTAGAGAAAGGAACATTCTTCCCAGACTGCCCAACTGACCAGCTTTGTGAAAAGATGGTATCTCTACACCTGAACCATCCAGTACTAGAGATTATCAGAAAATGACAGATGGACCATTCATCCAAGCCACTATATTTCTAGTATGATTGAATGCTGCTTGCAATAGAAACATGTTTTAATTCTGAGTTATCAACAGTTTTCTGTTTCTTCTAATTAATACAGCACCATGGTGCTTCCCCAAACTCTGTTTCGTTGCCTTAAGGCTATTGACTATTATGAAATTTATTACAGAATAAGGAAGACAGTGGATTTAAAGTGGAGCATCTACTCTGGAATAAGTCCACAAGTGGCCATTCTTATTCCAAAATAAAAGTGCTGGTTTTGGTTTAATTTAATCCACTTCCAAAATCAATTAAGCTATTTTGGAAAAAGGCACTCTTCTGCCAGAATGAAAGTGTCCATCTGTGGAGTTATTCAGGACTAATTGTTCTGGAATAAGCTCTTCCTGAATAGCTCCATGTGTATACAAGCCCTAAGACTGGGGAGCCTTCTGGGGCTGGACACAATTAGCTAGAATTGCTGTTGATTTTCCAATACTCTCTCTTTATTTCCCCATAAATACATTTTAATTTCATAAGAAGAGATTAAAAAAAAAGTTGTTTGGGACAAAAATACAAAAGCGTTTTGCAAAAAAGTTGCTTCCAAAATCTTTTCTTGCTCAGTCAGTCCTTATCCCACACTTCAATGCTTTGGTACCACACTTCTTTCTTGTCAGCAGTTAACAATTAAACAAACAAACAAACAAAAAAAACAAATGGTGGTTAGGTCACTGGAGTGGGAATCAGGAGACCTATTGTCCATGCCTTGATCCATCAGGGACATACCTCATGACCTTGGGCAAAGCTCAGTGCCTCAGTTTCCCTACCTGTAAAATGGGTATAATGACACTTCATAAAGTTCTTTTTTGGTCTAAGAATTAAAGCATTATGTAAGCCTGATTATAAACCGACATTTTCTATTTCCTGCAATGAAATATGGAAGTGAAGTGAAACCAACCCCCTGAGGTAAATGGTTACCTTTCAATGGCAACCACTGTGTCCTACTGACTAATTCCTCCTTGAATCCCTCCTGCACATTGTGTTGTTTAGAGATACATTATCCTGAAGCCAGTGACACATTCAGCCCTAGAGGCTTTCAGGAAACTAACCTGATGATCTGTCTTCATGGATGTACAGCAGGATATTTGTTTTCATATGTCTAATAGCGTGAGAGATCAGTTACATTTCACACTGATGACCAACTTCTAAATCTATGCCTTAATTTTAGACAGACTTGCTGGTCATAAAGCTTGTGTGTAACAATCTTCCAACAAAGTCTGACAGAACTTTCCCCTGTATCACAGAACTTGTATCCTCCTCCTGTGTGAAAATGAAATATTAACAGAGCACAGGAGAACAGAACCTCACAGAGGCAGGCTAAATGGGACAATTTGGGAAATGTTCATAAAAATATCAGTGCTTTTTATTTTTATTTTTTTGGTCACAGTTTGAAATGTTGATGAAAAATCTCATCAAAATGGTCAGTTTTGAGAAATTCCATCCAGCTGCACCCCAGAGCATCTTGGCCACCGATAGTTTTCTCCATCATGTTTATTATTGATCTTACCAAGGAAACATAGAAGTTACATGGGAAATATGTAGTCTTAGGTCAATCTATTTTACATTTTCACCCCGATTCGCTTGTCTAGTGCAGCCTTACTCTTTACAATATAATCACCAGTGCTTCGTGATGCGATACCAATAGGAAACGTTGTGCTTTAATGCAGGGGCTCTCAACGTTTCCACATTACTGAACCCTTTTCAGGAGTCTGATTTGTCTTGCGTACCCCCAAGTTACACCTCACTAAAAACTATTTACTTTCCCAGACATAAACATACAGAAGTGTCACAGCCACACTGTTATTGAAAAATTGCTGACTTGCTCATTTTTACCATATAATTATAAAATAAATCAGCTGGGCTATAAACATTGTATTTACATTTCATCGTACAGTGTATAGAGCAGTACAAACAAGTCATTGTCTGCATGAAATTTTAGTTTGTACTGACTTCGCTAGTGCTTTTTCTGTAGTCTGTTGTAAAACCAGGCAAATCTCTAGATGAGTTGATGTACCCCCTGGAAGACCCCTGTGTACCCGCAGGAATACATGTACCCCTAGTTGAGAAGCACTGTTTTAAGTGTTATACCAGGGGGTTGTATGAGTCAGGACTCCTGGGTTCTATTTCCACCTCTACTGACCCCCTGGAGCTGTGAAGTAGTTATTTAATGGCTAGGTGTGCCTCTGTTTATCTATCTCTGAAATGGGAATAACAATACTTATTGCACTGACTTCTGGGAATTTATGTGTTAATTTTTGCAAAGCATTTGAAGGGCATCTGAGAAAGGTGCTTCAGACAATTGGTCTGCTCCAGTGCTGTCTTACTCCAGTGTGACTGCACTGAGTTTCATCAGCATAAAACTGGAGTGGTGAATCCAGCCCCACAAATGCTGAATATCATTATCTCATCATCTCTGTGCATTACAAGTACACATATTTGTACATGGTGTTATGTTTTTTTCACCAATAAAAATACTTTTCTTGTACACAAAGTAAAAGAACATTTATAAACATTGATTAATTAGTTCCCACTTTGCCCCATGAGATAAGTAAATATTTATCGTCATCCCATTGGTTTTACAACTGGGGAAACTGAGTCACGGGGCGGTGAGGTGACTTGCCCACTGTCATGCAGAGCAATGACCCAGCTTTGACCCACTAGACCTCACTCTCTGTCACCTACAAAGACCCACTCATAGGAGCTAGGAGCCCTGATTCACAATCCTCTGTTGTAACCTGCATCAGTCCCGCTTACCCTCTTCTCCACACTTTCCTGCCCCCTCACCTGCCTTCCCTCCAGTGTCCCCTCTCCCTTCACATTTCTTTCTATTTAGTGGATTCCCTCCTAACTCAAACCAGCCCCCCTCCAAAAATTGTGGAACTAAGATGCCATTTTCTGCTGCCACATTGTTCATCCTGCTGGTGTGTTCTACCCTCCTTCTCCCCCTCCCCCAGATCTGTCTGATCTGTTTTGATTGTAAGCTCTCTGGAGCTACAAATAGGACCTAGTATCAGAGGGGTAGCCGTGTTAGTCTGGTTCTGTAGAAGCAGCAAAGAATCCTGTGCCACCTTATAGACTAACAGACGTTTTGCAGCATGAGCTTTCGTGGGTGAATACCCACTTCTTCGGATGCACTTCTTAGGATGAAATAGGACCTAGGCATCCTGACACCCAGGTCTCTGCCATAACCCAGTAGAACCCTGACTCCTCCCAAGAACCAGGAAGTCTTGACTCCCCAGCATCCTGCTCTGACCCCCGAACCCCACTATTTTTTTCTGTAGCCTTATTTCTTCATCTTTCTCCTCCCACTTCTCTCGTGCAGGCGCTCTGTGTAGGACGAGACCCACCGACCTGGTGTTCATCATCGACAGCTCCCGCAGCGTGCGCCCCCACGAATTTGAGCAGGTCAAAGTCTTCTTGTCCCAGGTCACCGAGTCCCTCGATGTGGGCCCCAATGCCACTCGGGTGGGGGTGATCAATTATGCCAGCACAGTCAAGAACGAGTTCTCCCTCAAGACCCACTGGACCAAAGCCAGCCTGCTGCAAGCCGTCCGCAAGATCAAGCCGCTCTCCACGGGCACCATGACGGGCTTGGCGATCCAGTTTGCCATCAATAGGGCGTTCAGCGACTCAGAAGGGGCCCGTGTGAGGTCTCCTGAGATTAACAAGGTAAGTGAATTATCTGCTGAGCTGCTGCACTGGGAGAAGTCAGTGTCACTCTCCCCTCCCCCCCCCAGCCCCCATTCCTTCTGTCTAATCAGAGACTGGAAATGTTGAAGAAAATGGCCAAAGCTCCACACAAAATATTCGGGATGGGGAAAAAGTGATTGTTATCTCTGTGGCAATGGCCGTCTTTACTAACATCCCAGCCAAGGAGATGACACTAAAGGGCCTTTAATTTTGCAGTAGCAAGGAGGCTGGTTTTCTAAGACAGACAGAGCAACTGGGGACTCAATTCTCATTGAAAGTCAGTGGGATCTTTGTCTCGGATCCTCAAAGGTATGTAGGTGCCTAATTCCTATTTATTTCAGTGGGCATTAGGTGCCTAACTCACTTTGACAATCTGGGCCTTGGTGCCTCACTCTTCTTTTTGCCTTTGAAAAAACCCCACCTCGAACTCACAAGGTAGGAAATGTCACAATTAAGGTTGCCCTGGAAACCTTAATTCCCCCACCCCTCCAGCCCACTCCTTGTCTGTCTGGACTATTGAGATGGTGAGCTCTTTGGGGCAGAGACCACCTCTTTCTCTGTGCATGTAGTGAGTGTGAGGCAGTGAGATCACGGTCTAGGTTGGCATTTAACATAAGAACGGTCATACCGGGTCCCTTTAGCCCAGTATCCTGTCTTCTGAATGAACAGAGCAGGTTATCATCAAGTAATCCATCCATCCCCTGTCGCCCATTCCCAGCTTCTGGCAAACAGAGGCTAGGGACACCTTCCCTGCCCATCCTGGCCAATAGCCATTGATGGACCTGTCCTCCATGAACTTATCTAGTTCTTTTTTGAAGTCCTTCCATATAACAACAACAGCATCTGCCTTCCCCTGACTCCACACCTCTGAATTTGGCTACACCTGTCTCAGCTCAGTGACAGTTGGGGGAAACCTCTCCCTTCTGTGCATGCAGAAAGCTCGTTTCATTAGCAGCTTGCGTTCTCACTAAACATTAGTCATGACGCAGCGTAGGCCCACGTGCCCAAAGCTGGCTCCCCAGGCTCTCTGACGGGAGCAGAAAAATAAGCAAGGGCTTAACATGGGCAACCAGGGCTTCCGTTCCAACCAATCAGGAAACCAGCTGCTTGAAGAAGGTTTTTCCCCTCCCTCCCAACTCTAACATTTCTGGAATGTCAGTTTCTTTTCTTTCTGGTCTGCTGCTAGCAGAGGAACGGGGAAGCCGGCCATGTGGAGTTGTGTGCAAAAAGGAGAGGGGAAAGAAGCCAAAGGCAGCAAAAACAAACAAACAAACAAAAACCCAACAACCAACAAAGCCTAAATGCAAGAAATGCATCTCGTAAAAAGGTGGCCACACCTGGAAAAACAAACAAACAGCCTGACACTAACATTTTAATGGTTGGGGTAGCCAGAAATCAACCAGACACTACTGAACAATGCTGACAACGGGTGGGGATCAGATCTCTCCATGTACCTACCGCCTATGCCCCCCGTCACTCTAGCATCGGCGCACCTAACAAATATGAATGGATTTACCTCCCATCACTCTTTTATCCCCAAGTTCACAGAGGGGAAACTGAGGCACAGACATTGAAGGCAGGGCCAAAACTGAGCACTTTTGAAAATCTAACTTTCCCAATTTTACACAGTAAGTCTGTGGCAGAGGTAGGTATTGAACCTATATCTTCTGAAGCTCAGCCCGGTGCCATAATCACAAAAACATCTTTCCTGTAGAAGTGAGAGCAGAGGCCTGGAAGCCAGGATTTCTGGCTTCTGTTCTCACTTTTGCCTCTGGCTGAGTGTGTGATTTTGGGGAAGGCACTTAGGGATGAAGTGTGGTCGGTGTAAAATGGTGTAAAGTGTAATAACCTTTTTCTCCCGCACAGGGGTGTGGCCAAGCCTAATTTTAATGATACTTCATGCCTAATGTAATGACACTCACCTCACCAATGCATATAAGGCAGTGCATAATAGCTTGGTATTATTATTACTATTATTATTATTAATAATTAATGTTTGTAAAGTGCTTTGAAATCCTTGGATGATCCTGGTTGTGATTCTGGCGAAGTTCGTGCAAATAGAATAAGAATGGACTCAACTTTAATCTTTTTTGGAGATTCAGAATTGTTCATTCTGTCGCACAGGTATATTTTGCCTTTCACTGCTTCCAGGTGTTACTCATGGAAACAGAAATGGTAAATTACCCAAGAGAGGCAGCCTGGAGTGATGTATCTATCCCTGTTAGAAACAGGACTGCTATCTAATGCCTCACTGAAGCATAGTATCTAGGTGCTGATTCAATGGCATTTGCAGCCCAAGTCCCAAATGGCTTCAAACTCATCTGGGTTCATTCAGACCCAAACTGTCCTTCAGGCCTTTTGGAGTGTGTCCATCACTGGTGTCATAAACAGATAGTTAAGGGTTAATGCCTCTTTTACCGTAAGTTCACCTAGCCTAGCTGACACCTGACCAGAGGAACCAATGGGGGAACAAGATGTTTCAAAAGGAAGGAGGGAAGTTTTCCTTTGTTTTAGAGTTTCAGTTTCAGCCGGAGTGAAAAAGATCAAGGAACCAGCCTCTTATCAGAGTAGTAAGTTTTAGAAAGGAATAAATAGGTTTATGTTTATTTTCTTTGTAACTTGTCTTGGTATCATTAAGGGAATTATCAAAATTGGGTATTTGGGTATTTTTTGTGTAACTAAATTTGTACCCAGGGGAACATCCTCTGTGTTTTGAATCTGTTGTCTGTGAGACTAGCTGGTTGCTAATCTCTCCCAAAGGGTTTTCTTTTACCTTTCTTTTCTTTAATTAAAAGCCTTTTTCTTAATATCTGATTGATTTTTCCTTGTTGTTAGATCCAAAGGGGTTGGATCTGGATCCACCAGGAGTTGGTGGGAGAAAGGAGGGGGGATGGTTAATTTCTCCTTGTTTTAAGATCCAAGGGGTTTGGATGTGTGTTCACCAGGAAATTGGTGAAGTTCCTCAAGACTACCCAAGAAAAAAATAAGGTAGTGCTTGAGGGTGGTGGCGGCGATACCAGATCTAAGCTGGTAATTAAGCTTAGAAGTGTCCATGCAGGTCCCCACATCTGTACCCTAAAGTTCAGAGTGGGGGAAGGAACCTTGACAACTGGGTTAAAAGAGGAGATTCTAGAGTCTTCCTTCCTTGCCCCCAGGGCTGGATTAAAATGAAGTAAGGCACTGATCCACCAGCAGTCTGGAAATGCACAAAACCCATCGATTGCATCTCCCACCTCATCAGCTCTGCTTCCCTCCATGTATGGAATTTTCCACCCCGTGACCTTTTAGAAGCCTGTCACTTCTCCAGTCCTCATCCCTGTGAACACTTTTGACAAAAACGATTTTTTTTCCCCGATTGGCCAACATTTTTCACCTTTTCATCCAAACAATCAAACCCCCCAAATTCTTCAGTTTAAAAATGTAAAATTTTATTTCCAGTGATTGAAAATGGCCCTGTTTTGTCGAAGAAAATCCATTAAAAATGTTCAATCCGCATTCCATGCCTGTGGATGGGGCATGCGGGGCCTTGTCACTGAACATAGTGCTGTCCACACACATCCTCTGACTCCCTGCTACATGTCTAGCATTGCCAGCTTCCAGGCCAACAGGGGTGATAAGGAAACTCCTGCATCCCAGACAGCAGCTCCTTGGAGCCCACTGCTCCTTCATCCCACACTTGAAGACTCCTTCTGAATGCAGAGCCTGAGGCATCAAAATTCCTGCTTGAATCTTCTAGGGAACTCTCCTCCCCTCCCCCAGAGCTTTATTCCCTGAAGCCAAACAGCATGGATGAATTGGCAGTGGTCCTGTGGAACTGGGAATAGCTTCAGAGGGAACTTTCCCCCTCCTCTTTGAACCTGACTTACAGCTCACCCCCTAAAGGGCAGGTCCACACTCGCACAGGAAACTTTCTCCCCAGCAAGACCTTTCCAGGGAGAGACAGTAGTAGCAGCGGGAGCCGGTGAGGGAAGGATATTAACGTTTCCTGCAAAGCCCTCCTGTCAGTTAGCTAGTAGCCCAGCGCAGCTTGGAGGTGGCAAACTAGATGGAAAACTCAATGAAATAGGGACAAAGACAGGGCCTCCTTTCAGCTGGGTCTCCCAAGCTCTCTAGCAAATACAGTCGTTACTTCACTGAGAGATGGCTGGGCATATTCCAGACTCATAGGTAGCTTTGTGCTCAGTGTAATATGATTTTACTTTATTATGCGCTAAAGAACAGGGCACTCTATTGTCTGATACTGGCCTTTGGGAAGAGAATGCCAAGCAGATACATTCCTCCTAGCCTGTCTACAATGGATAATTCACAGTGTAACAATAAAAAACAGACCAAAAAACCCAAAAACCAAACCCCAGTAATCACATGCTACAGTATTTTTGTCAGGTCTTAGGAACAGCCATTGCAAAAACCCAGAGCAGAACAGAAAACAATGGATCAGATTCCTTTCTGGTGTAATTCAATGGGAGATAATCCGTGACCAGGGGTGGATTTGGTTCAATTTTTGTGATAAGTGAAAAAGTTAGCGACTACCTATTTATTTATTTTTGGCTCTATCACAAATGATCCCCCCCCCCGCCCCAATTTTTCTGAGAAGCCATTGTGTAATAATGATGATGCAGGACTAAAATGGGGTCAAAATGTTTGTACTTAAACATTTTTTTAAAAAAAGAGAAATGGTTTTGCTGTCCAAAGAAACATTTTTGTGGAAAATTTTCATTTTAGTCAAAATGGGCCTGTTTATTAGCACTAAAAGAGCAAGCACATTTTTAACTGAAACATTTTACATTTTTGGAAAATAAATTAATTTGTGGTTTTTAAAAAATAATTAATTTTCATTCGGTTGAAAGTTTTCAGTTTGGTCATCTTAATAAGAGAACCAAACATTTTAAAAAATTTTTTTGTCTTCTGGGAGAAAAACAAATATATTTTTTGGATTTCAAAGCTCCCATACAAATATTTCATTTTTTGGATTTGGTTATTCATTGAAAAAGAAATGAACAAAAAAGTCTGGGAAATATCTTTAGAAAAATCAACCCTTAAAGAACATCACACAAAACATTAGCATTTCTTTCTCTGCTGTCTGGCGGACCAAGTCTCACTCAGTGAATCCAGATCACAAGTGCTCTGATTCAAAACCAAAAGCTCCACGAACCCCACTCAGCTGAACAATCCAGCTTGACTTGTGCTGCTTCTTACACCTCCATTGATAACCAGGAAGCTGCAGCTGGAACCCAATGGGCAGGGTGAGGTTGAACAGAACCCAGCTCCCAGAGCTCCCCAGAGCTGTAGCAACTCCCGCTGGAAAGTGGCTGGATTTTCATTCCTCATGTTTCCAGAACTAACTGCGAACTGCAGCCACTGGGAGCTGCGGGCGGCCGTGTCTGCGGATGGTCAGTGTAAACAAACTGTCTTGCGGCCCGCCAGCGGATTACCCTGATGGGCCGCGTGCGGTCCCCAGGAGGCAGCTTGCCCACCACTGATCTAGACCATCCCTGGCATGTGTCTGTCTAACTTCTTCTTAAAAACCTCTAATGATGAAGATTCCACAACCCCTCTGGGTAATTTGTTTCGGTGCTTAACCACCCTCACAGTTAGGAAGTTTTTCCTAATGTCGATCCTAAATCTCCCTTGCTGCAATTTAAGCACATTAGTTCTGGTCCTGTCCTCAGTGGATAAGAAGGACAATTTATCACCATCCTCTTTATAACAACCTTCTATGTACTTGAAAACTTAACACTCCTATCCTCTCCAGACTAAACAACCCTTTTTTCCAATCTTCCCTCATAGGTCATGTTTTCTAGATCTTAAATCGTTTTTTGCTCTCCTCTGGATTTCCTCCAATTTGTCCACATCTTTCCTGAAGTGTGGTGCCCAGAGACAGTACTCCATTTGAGGCCTTATCAGTGCTGGGTAGAGTGGAAGAATTACTTCTAGTGTCTCGCTTACAACGCTCCTGGTAATACATCCCAGAATTATGGTCACTTTTTTTGCAACAGTGTTATATTGTGGACTCATATTTAGTTTCTGACATAGTATAAGAGTACTCCTTCCTAGGCAGTCAATTCCCATTTTGTATTTGTGCAACTGATTGTTCCTTCCTAACTGGAGTACTTTGCATTTGTCCTTATTGAATTTCATCCTGTTTATTTCAGACCATTTCTCCCGTTTGTTAAGATAATTTTGAATTATAATTGTGACGGGTTAGATCACAGAAACCTCTTTTGGGACTGCCACCTGATATGCCAAGATTACCTCTGAGCCTGCTTTCCCTGCCAGCTTGGGACTTCAGTGCCCTGCCTGGTTGTGCCAGACATGCTTGCCTGCTACAAACACAGACCCAGGTCTGAACCACATACCCCAAAAGCTGCAAGCTTAACTGAAAACAGCTTAAGAAGTTCTCCTGTCTCCAACACTCAGATACCCAACTCCCAATGCGGTTCAACCCCCAAATAAATCTGTTTTACCCTGTATAAAGCTTATACAGGGTAAACTCATAAATTGTTCACCCTCTATAACACTGATAGAGAGATATGCACAGCTGTACCCCCTCCCCACAGAGTAATACATACTCTGGGTTAATTAATAAGTAAAAAGTGATTTTATTAAATACAAAAAGTAGGATTTAAGTGGTTCCAAGTAGTAACAGACAGAACAAAGGAAATTACCAAGCAAAATAAAATAAAGCACGCAAATCTAAGCCTAATACAGTAAGAAAGTGATTACAGATGAAATCTCACCCTCGGAGATATTCCAATAAGCTTCTTTTACAGACTAGCTTCCTTCTAGTCTGGGTCCAGCAATCACTCCCACCCCAGTAGTTACTGTCCTTTGTTCCAGTTTCTTTCAGGCATCTCCTTGGGGTGGAGAGGCTATCTCTTGAGCCAGCTGAAGGCAAAATGGAGGGGTTTTCCAGGGACTTATATAGTTTCTCTCTTGTGAGTGGAAACCCCTCTTCCCCCCTGTGTAGAATCCAGCTACAAAATGGAGTATTGGAGTCACATGGGCAAGTCACATGTCCATGCATGACTCAGTTTTTTACAGGACGTTTCCAGGAAAGCTCAGATGTGGATTGATGTCTATCAAGGTTCCCTTCACACATTGTGCACACTGACCAGACAGCTTTCTTGAGCTGGCCATGAAAATGTCAGGATCTTTATCCCACTCATCCATTCAAAGTAGTTTAAAATAATTCCTTC